>NW_027182818.1:1735000-1795000 GCF_041146395.1 Eulemur rufifrons
TGTAGTGTTAGGGTTAGGGATAAGGGATCCCATTAGCATTAAGGATCTTCCTTACTGTAGGGTTAAGGGTTAGGCTTAGGGTTAAAGGTGAAGGTTAGGGTCAGTGTTAAGATTTAGGGTGAGGGTTAACGGTTAGGGTAAAGGTTAAGCGTTAGGGTTAGGGATTAGTGATTAGGGTTTTTGGTTAGTGTTAGGGTTAGCGGTTATGAGTTAGTGTTTTAAGAAGGGGTATGGTTAGAATTAGGACTGGGGTTAGAGTTAGGGTGAGGTATAGGGGTTAGGTTTAGGGGTTAGTTTTAGGGTAAAAGGATAGGATTAGGGTTACGGGTTGGGCTTAGGTTTAGGGTTAAAGTTTACTGCTAGGGTTAGGGATAGGTTTCAGGGTTAGCTTTAGGGGTTCTGGTTAGGGTTAGGTGTTAGGTTAGTGTCAGGGTTAGGTCTAGTCGTGAGGGTAAGGTTTAGGGTTAGCTTTAAGAGCTAGTGTTAGGTTTAATGGTTAGGATTAGGATTAGATTTAAGGGTTAGGGTAAGGCTTAGGGGTTAGGGTGAAGGGTTAGGGTCAAGGGTTAAGGTTTTTTGTTAGGCATAGCGTTGGGGTTAGATGTAAGGTTTACTGTCAGTGTTAGGGTTGTAGGTAGGGTTCCGGTTAGGGTTAGCGGTTTAGAATTAGGGTTAGGGATTAGGTGTCACAGTGATGACTAGGAGATAGGGTTAGAATTATGGGATAGGGGTTGTTCTCAGGAAATGGGTTATGCATTAACGTTAGGATAAGAGGTTAAAGTTAGGCGCACGGTGAGGTTTACGTGTTAAGGGGAGAAATAGGAACAGGGTTGGGTGTTATGTTCAGGGTTAGGGTTATCTGTTAAAGGTATTGTTTATGCTTAGCGCAGGGCCCTGTCTGCATTAGGTGGGCGGGGGGAGTTTAGGGGGCTGGGATTGTACCCGGGAACCCACTCTATGATACTCTGGGTATGGGCCCGTGGGTTTCATGCAGGACACAGTGGTAGAGCCTCCTTTCACGCATGGCATGGGAGGATTGCAGGCTTTCTAAACTCTAAGAAAGCAAGAAGTCTGAGAATTAGATTTAGGGTTAGGATTATGGTTAGGGTTAAGGATGAAGTTTAGTGTTACGGTGAGGGCTTAGGGTTAGGGATTAGGGTTAGGGTTAAAGGTTACTCTTAGGTTTAACGGTTACACTTTGGTTTCGGGTTGAGGTTTACGGTTAGGGTTAAGATGAGGGGTTAGGGTTAGGTACAGGGTTAGGGTTAAGTGTTAGGTTTAGGGTTGAAGATTAGGATTAGGGTTAGGATTAAAGGTTAGCGTGAGAGTTAACGCTTAGGTTTACGGTTAAGAGTTAGGGTTTAGGGTTAGGGTTAGGGTTAGTTTTAGGGTTAGAGTTATGTGCTATGGTTTGTGTTAGAGGTTAGGGTTAGGTTTACTGGGGACGGTTAGGGTTACGTTTAGGGGTTAGCATTAGGGTTAGGGTTAGGGTTAGGGTTAAGGGATAGGATTAGGGTTAAGTGTTGGGCTTAGGGTTAGGGTTTAGTGTTAGGGTTATCATTAAGGATTAGGGGTAGGGTCAGGGTTAAATGCTTGGGTGCGGGTAATGGTTAGGGTCAGGGTTAATGTTCACGGATAGGGTTAGTGTTAAGGGTTACGGGTACGTTTAGGGTTCAGGGTTAGAGTTAGCATTAGGGCTTAAGGTTAGGATTAGGCGGTAGGTTAGATTTAGGGTTAGATCTAGGCGTTAGGGTAAGGGCTAGCGTTAGGGTTAAGAGATAGTGTTAGGTTTAATGCTTAGGATTAGGGTTAGGGTTTGGGGTTAAAGTAAGTGTTAGGGGTTAGGTTTAAGGATCAAAGGTTAGGGTTATTTTTAGCTGTAGTGTTAGGGTTAGGGATAAGGGATCCCATTAGCATTAACGGTCTTCCTTACTGTAGGGTTAAGGGTTAGGCTTAGAGTTAAAGGTTCAGGTTAGGGTCAGTGTTAAGATTTAGGGTGAGGGTTAACGGTTAGGGTAAAGGTTAAGCGTTAGGGTTAGGGATTAGTGATTAGGGTTTTTGGTTAGCGTTAGGGTTAGCGGTTAGGAGTTAGTGTTTTATGAAGGGGTATGGTTAGAATTAGGACTGGGGTTAGAGTTAGGGTGAGGTATAGGGGTTAGGTTTAGGGGTGACTTTTAGGGTAAAAGGATAGGATTAGGGTTACTGGTTGGGCTTAGGTTTAGGGTTAAAGTTTACTGCTAGGGTTAGGGATAGGGTTCAGGGTTAGCTTTAGGGGTTCTGGTTAGGGTTAGGTGTTAGGTTAGTGTCAGGGTTAGGTCTAGTCGTGAGGGTAAGGTTTAGGGTTAGCTTTAAGAGCTAGGGTTAGGTTTAATGGTTAGGATTCGGATTAGGGTTAAGGGTTAGGGTAAGGCTTAGGGGTTAGGGTGAAGGGTTAGGGTCAAGGGTTAGGGTTTTTGTTAGGCATAGCGTTGGGGTTAGAAGTAAGGGTTACTGTCAGTGTTAGGGTTGTAGGTAGGGTTACGGTTAGGGTTAGCGGTTTAGAATTAGGGTTAGGGATTAGGTGTTCCAGTGATGACTAGGAGATAGGGTTAGAATTATGGGATAGGGGTTGTTCTCAGGAAATGGGTTATGCATTAACGTTAGGATAAGAGGTTAAAGTGAGGCGCACGGTGAGGTTTACGTGTTAAGGGGAGAAATAGGAACAGGGGTGGGTGTTATGTTCAGGGTTAGGGATATCTGTTAAAGTATTGTTTATGCTTAGCGCACGGGCCCTGTCTGCATTAGGCGGGCGGGGGGAGTTTAGGGGGCTGGGATTGTACCCGGGAACCCACTCTATCATACTCTGGGTATGGGCCCGTGGGTTTCATGCAGGACACAGTGGTAGAGCCTCCTTTCACGCATGGCATGGGAGGATTGCAGGCTTGCTAAACTCTAAGAAAGCAAGAAGTCTGAGAATTAGATTTAGGGTTAGGATTATGGTTAGGGTTAAGGATGAAGTTTAGTGTTAGGGTGAGGGCTTAGGGTTAGGGATTAGGGTTAGGGTTAAAGGTTACTCTTAGGTTTAACAGTTACACTTTGGTTTAGGGTTCAGCTTTACGGTTAGGGTTAAGATGAGTGGTTAGGGTTTGGTACAGGGTTAGGGTTAAGTGTTAGGTTTAGGGTTGAAGATTAGGATTAGGGTTAGGATTAAAGGTTAGCGTGAGACTTAACGCTTAGGGTTAAGGTTAAGAGTTAGGGTTTAGGGTTAGGGTTAGGGTTAGTTTTAGGGTTAGAGTTATGTGCTATGGTTTGTGTTAGAGGTTAGGGTTAGGTTTACTGGTGACGGTTAGGGTTACGTTTAGGGGTTAGCATTAGGGTTAGGGTTAGGGTTAGGGTTAAGGGATAGGATTAGGGTTAAGTGTTGGGCTTAGGGTTAGGGTTTAGTGTTAGGGTTATCATTAAGGATTAGGGGTAGGGTCAGGGTTAAATGCTTGGGTGCGTGTAATGGTTAGGGTCAGGGTTAAGGTTCACGGATAGGGTTAGTGTTAAGGGTTACGGGTAGGTTTAGGGTTCAGGGTTAGAGTTACCATTAGGGCTTAACGTTAGGATTAGGCGGTAGTTTAGATTTAGGGTTAGATCTAGGCGTTAGGGTAAGGGCTAGCGTTAGGGTTAAGAGATAGGGTTAGGTTTAATGCTTAGGATTAGGGTTAGGGTTTGGGGTTAAAGTAAGTGTTAGGGGTTAGGTTTAAGGATCAAAGGTTAGGGTTATTTTTAGCTGTAGTGTTAGGGTTAGGGATAAGGGATCCCATTAGCATTAAGGGTCTTCCTTACTGTAGGGTTAAGGGTTAGGCTTAGAGTTAAAGGTGAAGGTTAGGGTCAGAGTTAAGATTCAGGGTGAGGGTTAACGGTTAGGGTAAAGGTTAAGCGTTAGGGTTAGGGATTAGTGATTAGGGTTTTTGGTTAGTGTTAGGGTTAGCGGTTAGGAGTTAGTGTTTTATGAAGGGGTATGGTTAGAATTAGGACTGGGGTTAGAGTTAGGGTGAGGTATAGGGGTTAGGTTTAAGGGTGACTTTTAGGGTAAAAGGATAGGATTAGGGTTACGGGTTGGGCTTAGGTTTAGGGTTAAAGTTTACTGCTAGGGTTAGGGATAGGGTTCAGGGTTAGCTTTAGGGGTTCTGGTTAGGGTTAGGTGTTAGGTTAGTGTCAGGGTTAGGTCTAGTCGTGAGGGTAAGGTTTAGGGTTAGCTTTAAGAGCTAGGGTTAGGTTTAATGGTTAGGATTCGGATTAGGGTTAAGGGTTAGGGTAAGGCTTAGGGGTTAGGGTGAAGGGTTAGGGTCAAGGGTTAGGGTTTTTGTTAGGCATAGCGTTGGGGTTAGAAGTAAGGGTTACTGTCAGTGTTAGGGTTGTAGTTAGGATTACGGTTAGGGTTAGCGGTTTAGAATTAGGGTTAGGGATTAGGTGTCACAGTGATGACTAGGAGATAGGGTTAGAATTATGGGATAGGGGTTGTTCTCAGGAAATGGGTTATGCATTAACGTTAGGATAAGAGGTTAAAGTTAGGCGCACGGTGAGGTTTACGTGTTAAGGGGAGAAATAGGAACAGGGTTGGGTGTTATGTTCAGGGTTAGGGTTATCTGTTAAAGGTATTGTTTATGCTTAGCGCACGGGCCCTGTCTGCATTAGGCGGGCGGGGGGAGTTTAGGGGGCTGGGATTGTACCCGAGAACCCACTCTATCATACTCTGGGTATGGGCCCGTGGGTTTCATGCAGGACACAGTGGTAGAGCCTCCTTTCACGCATGGCATGGGAGGATTGCAGGCTTTCTAAACTCTAAGAAAGCAAGAAGTCTGAGAATTAGATTTAAGGTTAGGATTATGGTTAGGGTTAAGGATGAAGTTTAGTGTTACGGTGAGGGCTTAGGGTTAGGGATTAGGGTTAGGGTTAAAGGTTACTCTTAGGTTTAACGGTTACACTTTGGTTTCGGGTTGAGGTTTACGGTTAGACTTAAGATGAGGGGTTAGGGTAAGGTACAGGGTTAGGGTTAAGTGTTAGGTTTAGGGTTGAAGATTAGGATTAGGGTTAGGATTAAAGGTTAGCGTGAGAGTTAACGCTTAGGGTTAAGGTTAAGAGTTAGGGTTTAGGGTTACGGTTAGGGTTAGTTTTAGGGTTAGAGTTATGTGCTATGGTTTGTGTTACAGGTTAGGGTTAGGTTTACTGGGGACGGTTAGGGTTATGTTTAGTTTTTAGCATTAGGGTTAGGGTTAAGGTTAGGGTTAAGGGATAGGATTAGGGTTAAGTGTTGGGCTTCGGGTTAGGGTTTAGTGTTAGGGTTATCATTAAGGATTAGGGTTAGGTACAGGGTTAAATGCTTGGGTGCGGGTAATGATTAGGGTCAGGGTTAAGGTTCACGGATAGGGTTAGTGTTAAGGGTTACGGGTAGGTTTAGGGTTCAGGGTTAGAGTTAGCATTAGGGCTTTAGGTTAGGATTAGGCGGTAGGTTAGATTTAGGGTTAGATCTAGGCGTTAGGGTAAGGGCTAGCATTAGGGTTAAGAGATAGGGTTAGGTTTAATGCTTAGGATTAGGGTTAGGGTTTGGGGTTAAACTAAGTGTTAGGGGTTAGGTTTAAGGATCAAAGGTTAGGGTTATTTTTAGCTGTAGTGTTAGGGTTAGGGATAAGGGATCCCATTAGCATTAAGGGTCTTCCTTACTGTAGGGTTAAGGGTTAGGCTTAGAGTTAAAGGTGAAGGTTAGGGTCAGAGTTAAGATTTAGGGTGAGGGTTAACGGTTAGGGTAAAGGTTAAGCGTTAAGGTTAGGGATTAGTGATTAGGGTTTTTGGTTAGTGTTAGTGTTAGCGGGTAGGAGTTAGTGTTTTATGAAGGGGTATGGTTAGAATTAGGACTGGGGTTAGAGTGAGGGTGAGGTATAGGGGTTAGGTTTAGGGGTTAGTATTATGGTAAAAGGATAGGATTAGGGTTACGGGTTGGGCTTAGGTTTAGGGTTAAAGTTTACTGCTAGGGTTAGGGATAGGGTTCAGGGTTAGCTTTAGGGGTTCTGGTTAGGGTTAGGTGTTAGGTTAGTGTCAGGGTTAGGTCTAGTCGTGAGGGTAAGGTTTAGGCTTAGCTTTAAGAGCTAGGGTTAGGCTTAATGGTTAGGATTAGGATTAGGGTTAAGGGTTAGCGTAAGGCTTAGGGGTTAGGGTGAAGGGTTAGGGTTTTTGTTAGGCATAGCGTTGGGGTTAGAAGTAAGGGTTACTGTCAGTGTTAGGGTTGTAGGTAGGGTTCCGGTTAGGGTTAGTGGTTTAGAATTAGGCTTAGGGATTAGGTGTTCCTGTGATGACTAGGAGATAGGGTTAGAATTATGGGATATGGGTTGTTCTCAGGAAATGGGTTATGCATTAACGTTAGGATAAGAGGTTAAATTAGGCTCATGGTGAGGTTTACGTGTTAAGGGGAGAAATAGGAACAGGGTTGGGTGTTATGTTCAGGGTTAGGGTTATCTGTTAAAGGTATTGTTTATGCTTAGCGCACGGGCCCTGTCTGCATTAGGCGGGCGGGGGGAGTTTAGGGGGCTGGGATTGTACCCGGGAACCCACTCTATCATACTCTGGGTATGGGCCCGTGGGTTTCATGCAGGACACAGTCGTAGAGCCTCCTTTCACGCATGGCATGGGAGGATTGCAGGCTTTCTAAACTCTAAGAAAGCAAGAAGTCTGAGAATCAGTTTTAGGGTTAGGATTCTGGTTAGGGTTAAGGATGAAGTTTAGTGTTAGGGTGAGGGCTTAATGTTAGGGATTAGGGTTAGGGTTAAAGGTTACTCTTAGGTTTAACGGTTACAGTTCGGTTTAGGGTTGAGGTTTACGGTTAGGGTTAAGATGAGCGGTTAGGGTTTGGTAGACGTTTAGGGTTAAGTGTTAGGTTTAGGGTTGAAGATTAGGATTAGGGTTAGGATTAAAGGTTAGCGTGAGAGTTAACGCTTAGGGTTAAGGTTAAGAGTTAGGGTTTACGGTTAGGCTTAGGGTTAGATTTAGGGTTAGAGTTATGTGCTATGGTGTGTGTTAGGGGTTAGGGTTAGGTTTCCTGTTCACGGTTAGGGTTGGGTTTAGGGGTTAGCATTAGGGTTAGGGATTATGTTTAGGGTAAGGGTCTAGAGTTAATGTTGGGCTTTAGTCTCGGGGCTTAGTTTCAGGGTCAGGGGTTAGCGTTGGTAGTAGGGCTTAGCTTTAGCGGTCAGTTTAAGGGCACAGGACCTGGTTAACCTACGGTGAGAGTGGTGCGGTCTGAGTCACCACGAAAGCACAACATCATTCCCTGGCCTTGGGACAGGACCTCCATGCAGGACTCAGGCGGAGCCTCATCTCACACATGGCATGGCTGTATTGTAGGCTTGCTTCACTCTGGGAATGGAAGTAGTGTGAGAATTAGGGTTGGGGTTGGGGTTAGGGTTTTTCGTGTTAGGGGTTAGGTTTCGAGTCAGGGTTAGGTGCTAGGGATTAGTGGTTAGGGTTAGAGTTAGTGTTAGGGGTAAGGTGTTAAGTCTGGGTTAGGGGGCCAGGGTAAGGTTTAGGGTTGGAGTTAGCGTTAGGGTTAGGGGTTAGGGTTAAGGGAGAGGGTTAGGTATCAGGGTGAGGGTTAGAGGGTTAACAGTTGGGGTTAAGCTTAGGGGTTAGGGATAGTGTTAGAGTTAAGGGTTAGAAGTATGGTTCAGGTTTATGTTTAGCATTAGGGGTTGGGGTTAGTGTTCACTGTAGGTCAGTGTTGGGGTTAGATCTCTAGGCATTAGGGTAAAGGTTAGGGTTAGGGTTAAGTGTTAGGGTTATGTTTAATGGTTAGGATTGGGAATAGGGTTAAGGGTTAGGGTTAAGGTTAGGGGTTATGACTAAGGATCAACCGTTAGGGTTACTTTTAGGCGTAGGTTTAGGGTAAGAGGTTAGGGTTAGTGTTAGTGTTGTTGGTCGGGTTAAGGTTAGGGTTGGCATTTCAGAATTAGGGATTAGGTGTTACGGTTATGGCTAGGAGTTAGGGTTAGAATGACGGTATAGGGCTTGTTCTCAGGGTGTCATGCATTAACGTTAAGATATCGGGTTAAAGTTAGGGTTACGGTGAGGTTTACCTGTTAAGTTGAGCAGTAGGATCAGGGTTATGTGTTATGTTCTGGGTTAGGCTTATGGCTGAATGGTAGGGTTTACGCTTAGGGCACGGGCCCTGTATGCCCTAGGAGGCAAAGTTAGGTGTCTGTGATGGTCGCTGGGAACCCACTCTATCCTACGCAGTGTATGGGCCTCTGGGTTTTAGGCAGGACACTGGCAGAGCGTCCTTTCACGCATGGCATGGGAGGATTGCAGGCTTTCTAAACTCTAAGAAAGCAAGAAGTCTGAGAATTAGATTTAGGGTTAGGATTATGGTTAGGGTTAAGGATGAAGTTTAGTGTTAGGGTGAGGGCTTAGGGTTAGAGATTAGGGTTAGGGTTAAAGGTTACTCTTAGATTTAACAGTTACACTTTGATTTAGGGTTGAGGTTTACGGTTAGGGTAAAGATGAGGGGTCAGGGTTTGGTACAGGGTTAGGGTTAACTGTTAGGTTTAGGGTTTAAGATTAGGATTAGGGTTAGGATTAAAGGTTAGCGTGAGAGTTAACGCTTAGGGTTAAGGTTAAGAGTTAGCGTTAGCGTTAGGGTTAGGGTTAGTTTTAGGGTTAGAGTTATGTGCCATGGTTTGTGTTAGAGGTTAGGATTAGGTTTACTGTTCACGGTTAGGGTTACGTTTAGGGGTAGCATTAGGGTTAGAGTTAGGGTTAGGGTTAAGGGATAGGATTAGGGTTAAGTGTTGAGCTTAGGGTTAGGGTTTAGTGTTAGGGTTATCGTTAAGGATTAGGGTTAGGGTCAGGGTTAAATGTTTGGGTGCGGGTAATGGTTAGGGTCAGGGTTAAGGTTTATAGATAGGGTTAGTGTTAAGGGTTACGGGTAGGTTTAGGGTTCAGGGTTTAGAGTTAGCATTAGGGCTTAAGGTTAGGATTAGGTGGTAGGTTAGATTTAGGGTTAGATCTAGGCGTTAGAGTAAGGGTTAAGAGATAGGGTTAGATTTAATGCTTAGGATTAGGGTTAGGGTTTGGGGTTAAGTGTGAGGGGTTAGGTTTAAGGATCAAAGGTTAGGGTTATTTTTAGCTGTAGTGCTAGGTTTAGGGATAAGGGATAAGATTGGCGTAAGGGTTTTTCTTACTGTTAGGATTAAGGGTCAGGCTTAGATTAAAGGTTAAGGTTAGGGTCAGTGTTAAGGGTTAGGGTGAGGGTTAACGGTTACGGTAAAGGTTAAGCGTTAGGGTTAGGGATTAGCGATTAGGGTTTTGGTAAGTGTTAGGGTTAGGAGTTCGTGTTTTATGAAGGGGTATGGTTAGAATTAGGATTGGGGTTAGTGTTAGGGTTAGGTTTAGGGGTTAGGCTTAGGGTAAAAGGATAGGATTAGGGTTAAGGGTTGGGCTCAGGTTTAGGGTTAAAGTTTAGTGTTCTGGTTAATGTTTAGTGTTAGGGTCCAGTTTAAGTGTTAGGTTGAGGGTTAACGGTTAGGATTAGGCTTAGAGGTTGGGGATATAGTGAGGGTTCAGTGTTAGGGTTAGGTTTAGGGTTCAGGGTTAGGGTTAGCTTTAGGGGTTATGGTTAGGGTTAGGTGTTAGGTTAGTGTCAGGGTTCGGTCTAGTCGTGAGGGTAAGGTTTAGGGTTTGCTTTAAGCGCTAGGGTTAGGTTTAATGTTTAGGATTAGGATTAGGGTTAAGGGTTAGGGTAAGGCTTAGGGGTTAGGGTGAAGGGTTAGGGTTTTTGTTAGGCATAGAGTTGGGGTTAGAAGTAAGGGTTACAGTCAGTGTTAGGGTTGTAGGTAGGGTTACGGTTAGGGTTAGCAGTTTAGAATTAGGGTTAGGGATTAGGTGTTACAGTTATGACTAGGAGATAGGGTTAGAATTATGGGATAGGGGTTGTTCTCAGGGAATGGGTTATGCATTAACGTTAGGATAAGAGGTTAAAGTTAGGCTCACGGTGAGGTTTACGTGTTAAGGGGAGAAATAGGAACAGGGTTGGGTGTTATGTTCAGGGTTAGGGTTATCTGTTAAAGGTATTGTTTATGCTTAGCGCACGGGCCCTGTCTGCATTAGGCGGGCGGGGGGAGTTTAGGGGGCTGGGATTGTACCCGGGAACCCACTCTATCATACTCTGGGTATGGGCCCGTGGGTTTCATGCAGGACACAGTGGTAGAGCCTCCTTTCACGCATGGCATGGGAGGATTGCAGGCTTTCTAAACTCTAAGAAAGGAAGAAGTCTTATAATTTGATTTTAGGGTTAGGTTTATGGATAGGGTTAAGGATAAATTTTAGTGTTAGTGTGAGGGCTTAGGGTTAGGGATTAGGGTTAGGGTTAAAGGTTACTCTTAGATTTAACGGTTACACTTTGGTTTAGGGTTGAGGTTTACGGTTAGGGTTAAGATGAGGGGTTAGAGTGTGGTACAGGGTTAGGGTTAAGTGTTAGGTTTAGGGTTGAAGATTAGGATTAGGGTTAGGATTAAAGGTTAGCATGAGAGTGAACGCTTAGTGTTAAGGTTAAGAGTTAGGGTTTAGGGCCGGGCGCGGTGGATCACGCCTGTAATCCTACCACTCTGGGAGGCCGAGGTGGGTGGATCGTTTGAGCTCAGGAGTTCAAGACCAGCCTGAGCAAGAGCGAGACCCCATCTGTACTAAAAATAGAAAGAAATTATATGGACAGCTAAAAATATATATAGAAAAAAATTAGCCGGGCATGGTGGCGCATGCCTGTATTCCCAGCTGCTCGGGAGGCTGAGACAGGAGGATTCCTTGAGCTCAGGAGGCTGAGGTTGCTGTGAGCTAGGCTGATGCCACGGCACTCACTCTATCTTGGGCAACAGACTGAGACTCTCTCAAAAAAAAAAAAAAAAAAAAGATTTAGGGTTTAGGGTTATAGTTAGGGTTAGGGTTAGTTTTAGGGTTAGAGTTATGTGCTATGGTTTATGTTAGAGGTTAGGGTTAGGTTTACCGTTCACGGTTAGGGTTGAGTTTAGGGGTTAGCATTAGGGTTAGGGATTAGGTTTAGGGTAAGGGTCTAGAGTTAATGTTGGGCTTTAGGCTCGGGGCTTAGGTTCAGGGTCAGGGGTTAGCGTTGGTGGTAGGGCTTAGCTTTAGCGGTCAGTTTAAGGGCACAGGACCTGGTTAATCTACGGTGAGAGGGGTGCGGTCGGAGTCACCACAAAAGCACAACATCATTCCCTGGGCCTTGGGACAGGACCTCCATGCAGGACTCAGGCGGAGCCTCATCTCACACATGGCATGGCTGTATTGTAGGCTTGCTTCACTCTGGGAATGGAAGTAGTGTGAGAATTAGGGTTGGGGTTGGGGTTAGGGTTTTTCGTGTTAGGGGTTAGGTTTCGAGTCAGGGTTAGGTGCTAGGGATTAGTGGTTAGGGTTAGAGTTAGTGTTAGGGGTAAGGTGTTAAGTCTGGGTTAGGGGGCCAGGGTAAGGTTTAGGGTTGGAGTTAGCGTTAGGGTTAGGGGTTAGGGTTAAGGGATAGGGTTAGGATTCAGGGTGTGGGGTAGAGGGTTAGCAGTTGGGGTTAGGCCTAGGGGTTAGGGATATTGTTAGGGTTAAGGGTTAGGAGCTTGGTTCAGGTTTAAGGTTAGCATTAGGGGTTGGGGTTAGTGTTAACTGTAGGTCAGTGTTGGGGTTAGATCTCTAGGCATTAGGGTAAAGGTTAGGGTTAGGGTTAAGAGTTAGGGTTATGTTTAATGGTTAGGATTGGGAATAGGGTTAAGGGTTAGGGTTAAGGTTAGGGGTTATGACTAAGGATCAACGGTTAGGGTTACTTTTAGGCGTAGGATTAGGGTAAGGGGTTAGGGTTAGTGTTAGTGTTGTTGGTCGGGTTAAGGTTAGGGTTGGCGTTTCAGAATTAGGGATTAGGTGTTACGGTTATAGCTAGGAGGTAGGGTTATAATGACGGTATAGGGCTTGTTCTCAGGGTGTCATGCATTAACGTTAAGATATGGGGTTAAAGTTAGGGTTATGGTGAGGTTTACCTGTTAAGGTGAGCAGTAGGATCAGGGTTAGGTGTTATGCTGTGGGTTAGGCTTATGGGTGAGGGGTAGGGTTTATGCTTAGGGCACGGGCCCTGTATGCTCTAGGAGGCAAAGTTAGGTGTCTGGGATGGTCACTGGGAACCCACTCTACCGCACGCAGTGTATGGGCCTCTGGGTTTCATGCAGGACACTGTGGCAGAGCCTCCTTTCACGCATGGCGTGGGAGGATTGCAGGCTTTCTAAACTCTAAGAAAGCAAGAAGTCTGAGAATTAGATTTAGGGTTAGGGTTATGGTTAGGGTTAAGGATGAAGTTTAGTGTTAGGGTGAGGGCTTAGGCTTAGGGATTACGGTTAGGGTTAAAGGTTACTCTTAGATTTAACGGTTACACTTTGGTTTAGGGTTGAGGTTTAAGGTTAGAGTTAAGATGAGGGGTTAGGGTTTGGTACAGGGTTAGGGTTAAGTGTTAGGTTTAGGGTTTAAGATTAGGATTAGGGTTAGGATTAAAAGTTAGCGTGAGAGTTAACGCTTAGGGTTAAGGTTAAGAGTTAGGGTTTAGGGTTAGGGTTAGGGTTAGGGTTAGTTTTAGGGTTAGAGTTATGTGCTATGGTTTGTGTTAGAGGTTAGGGTTAGGTTTACTGTTCACGGTTAGGGTTACGTTTAGCGGTTAGCATTAGGGTTAGGGTTAGGGTTAGGGTTAAGGGATAGGATTAGGTTTAAGTGTTGGGCTTAGGGTTAGGGTTTAGTGTTAGGGTTATCATTAAGGATTAGGGTTAGGGTCAGGGTTAAATGCTTGGGTGCGGGTAATGGTTAGGTTCAGCGTTAAGGTTCACGGATAGGGTTACTGTTAAGGGTTACAGGTAGGTTTAGGGTTCAGGGTTAGCGTTAGCATTAAGGCTTAAGGTTAGGATTAGGCGGGAGGTTATATTTAGGGTTAGATCTAGGCGTTAGGGTAAGGGCTAGGGTTAGGGTTAAGAGATAGGTTTAGGTTTAATGCTTAGGATTAGGGTTAGGGTTTGGGGTTAAAGTAAGTGTTAGGGGTGAGGTTTAAGGATCAAAGGTTAGGGTTATTTTTAGCTGTAGTGTTAGGGTTAGGGATAGGGGATACCATTAGCATTAAGGGTCTTCCTTACTGTAGGGTTAAGGGTTAGGCTTAGAGGTAAAGGTTAAGCTTAGGGTCAGTGTTAAGAATTAGGGTGAGGGTTAACGGTTAGGGTAAAGGTTAAGCGTTAGGGTTAGGGATTAGCGATTAGGGTTTTTGATTAGTGTTAGGGTTAGCGGTTAGGAGTTAGTGTTTTATGAAGGGGTATGGTTAGAATTAGGATTGGGGTTAGAGTTAGGGTGAGGTATAGGGGTTAGGTTTAGGGGTTAGTTTTAGGGTAAAAGGATAGGATTAGGGTTATGGGTTGGGCTTAGGTTTAGGGTTAAAGATTACTGCTAGGGTTAGGGATAGAGTTCAGGGTTAGCTTTAGGGGTTCTGGTTAGGGTTAGGTGTTAGGTTAGTGCCAGGGTTAGGTCTAGTCATGAGGGCAAGGTTTAGGGTTAGCTTTAAGAGCTAGGGTTAGGTTTAATGGTTAGGATTAGGATTAGGGTTAAGGGTTAGCGTAAGGCTTAGGGGTTTTGGTGAAGGGTTAGGGTTTTTTTTTAGGCATAGCGTTGGGGTTAGAAGTAAGGGTTACAGTCAGTGTTAGGGTTGTAGGTAGGGTTCCGGTTAGGGTTAGCGGTTTAGAATTAGGGTTAGGGATTAGGTGTTCCAGTGATGACTAGGAGATAGGCTTAGAATTATGGGATAGGGGTTGTTCTCAGTGAATGGGTTATGCATTAACGTTAGGATAAGAGGTTAAAGTTAGGCGCACGGTGAGGTTTACATGTTAAGGGGAGAAATAGGAACAGGGTTGGGTGTTATGTTCAGGGTTAGGGTTATCTGTTAAAGGTATTGTTTATGCTTAGCGCACGGGCCCTGTCTGCATTAGGCGGGCGGGGGGAGTTTAGGGGGCTGGGATTGTACCTGGGAACCCACTCTATCATACTCTGGGTATGGGCCCGTGGGTTTCAACACATCCACACCGACCCCACAGGAAAAAAAAAAAAAAACACCGTAGCCTCCAGCTACTAATTATAATGCTAACTTGCAAAATTTTCCTGCATTTTTAAACAATGGAAAAATGAGGGTGAGATGATACTTAGAAGAATGGATTCCTGTCAGTCTCCACTAACAAAAATAGGCAAAACCAGGTCAGCTACTCCTCAGCATCGTTATGTTCGTGGCAGCCACCTTGGGTTTCAGGAGGCACAAACAAACGTTATCACAATTATGGTGAAACGCTGAACACGTGCAAATAATTTTCAACGTAGTGGTTAATTGAAAAGCTCTGCGGCATACTTCTTGGAACAAGCCAGTTACCTGTTCCCACGCAAAGAGGAGTATATACAACCATGGTGGATTTCCAGCTGATGAAGTAAAGGATTATGAAAGGAACGGGATGACCATGGGGATCATCGATAATTCTCTGAAACAGAATCCGCCCTTTTCACCTGCCAAACACATGTCTACTTCTCCTCTCTGGGGATAATAAAAACTAACCAGCGAACTGACAAGGGCCTGACCCCCCCATCCACATCGACCACACACACAAAAAAAAACCGTACCCTCCAGCTACTAATTATAATGCTAACTTGCAAAATTTCCCTGCATTTTAAAACAATCTAAAAATGGTGGTGGGATGATACTTAGAAAAATGGCTTCTTGTCAGTCTCCACTAACAAAAATAGGCAACACCAAGTCAGCTACTCCTCAGCATAGTTATGTCCGTCGCAGCCTTCTTGGGATTCAGGAGGCACAAACAAACGTTACCACAATTATGGTGAAACGCTGAATACCTGCAAATAATTTTCAACGTAGTGGTTAATTGAAAAGCTCTGCGGCATACTTCTTGGAACAAGCCAGTTACCTGTTCCCACGCAAAGAGGAGTATGTAGAAACATGGTGGATTTACAGCTGATGAAGTAAAGGATTATTAAAGGAACCGGATGACCATGGGGATCATCGTTCATTCTCTGAAACAGAATCCGCCCTTTTCACCTGCCAAACACATGCCCACTTCTCCTCTCTGGGGATAATAAAAACTAACGAGGGAACTGACAGAGGGCCTGACGCCCCCATCCACATCGACCACACACACAAAAAAACCGTACCCTCCAGCTACTAATTATAATGCTATCTTGCAAAATTTCCCTGCATTTTAAAACAATGGAAAAATGGTGGTGGGATGATACTTAGAAGAATGGCTTCTTGTCAGTCTCCATAAGAAAAATAGGCAACACCAGGTCAGCTACTCCTCAGCATAGTTATGTCCGTCGCAGCCTTCTTGGGTTTCAGGAAGCAAAACAAATGGTATCACAATTATGGTGAAACGCTGAACACCTGCAAATAATTTTCAACGTAGTTGTTAATTGAAAAGCTCTGCGGCATACTTCTTGGAACAAGCCAGTTACCTGTTCCCACGCAAAGAGGAGTATATAGAACCATGGTCGATTTCCAGCTGATGAAGTAAAGGATTATTAAAGGAACGGGATGACCATGGGGATCATCGTAAATTCTCTGAAACAGAATGCGCCCTTTTCACCTGCCAAACACATGCCCACTTCTCCTCTCTGGAGATAATAAAAACTAACCGGCGAACTGACAGAGGGCCTGACCCCCCCATCCACATCGACCACACACACACAAAAAAAAAAAACCGTACCCTCCAGCTACTAATTATAATACTAACTTGCAAAATTTCCCTGCCTTTTAAAACAATGGAAAAATGGTGGTGGGATGATACTTAGAAGAATGGCTTCTTGTCTGTCTCCACTAACAAAAATAGGCAACACCAAGTCAGCTACTCCTCAGCATAGTTATGTCCATCGCAGCCTTCCTGGGTTTCAGGAGGCACATACAAACGTTATCAAAATTATGGTGAATCGCTGAAAACCTGCAAATAATTTTCAACGTACTGGTTAATTTGAAAACTCTCCAGCATACTTCTTGGAACAAGCCAGGTACCTGTGCCCACGCATAGAGGAGTATATAGAAACATGGTGGAATTCCAGCTGATGAAGCAAAGAATTCTTAAAGGAATGAGATGACGATGCGGATCCTGTTTAATTCTCTTAAACAGAATCCGCACTTTTCACCTGCCAAACACATGCCCACTTCTCCTCTCTGGGGATAATAAAAACTAACCAGCGAACTGACAGAGGGCCTGACCCCCCCATCCACATCGACCACACACACACCAAAAAAAAAACTGTACCCTCCAGCTACTAATTATAATGCTAACTTGCAAAATTTCCCTGCATTTTAAAACAATGGAAAAATGGTGGTGGGATGATACTTAGAAGAATGGCTTCTTGTCAGTCTCCACTAACAAAAATAGGCAAAACCAAGTCAGCTATTCCTCAGCATAGTTATGTCCGTCGCAGCCTTCTTGGGTTTCAGGAGGCACAAACAAACGATATCACAATTATGGTGAAACGCTGAACACCAGCAAATAATTTTCAACGTAGTGGTTAATTGAAAAGCTCTGCGGCATACTTCTTGGAACAAGCCAGTTACCTGTTCCCACGCAAAGAGGAGTATATAGAACCATGGTCGCTTTCCAGCTGATGAAGTAAAGGATTATTAAAGGAACGGGATGACCATGGGGATCATCGTAAATTCTCTGAAACAGAATCCGCCCTTTTCACCTGCCAAACACATGCCCACATCTCCTCTCTGGGGATAATAAAAACTAACCGGCGAACTGACAGAGGGTCTGACCCCCCCATCCACATCGACCACACACACAAAGAAAAACCGTACCCTCCAGCTACTAATTATAATGCTAACTTGCAAAATTTCCCTGAATTTTAAAACAATGGAAAAATGGTGGTGGGGTGATACTTAGAAGAATGGCTTCTTGTCATTCTCCACTGACAAAAATAGACAACACCAAGTCAGCTGCTCCTCAGCATAGTTATGTCCGTCGCAGCCTTCTTGGGTTTCAGGAGGCACAAACAAACGTTATCACAATTATGGTGAAACGCTGAACACCTGCAAATAATTTTCAACGTAGTGGTTAATTGAAAAGCTCTGCGGCATACTTCTTGGAACAAGCCAGTTACCTGTTCCCACGCAAAGAGGAGTATATAGAACCATGGTGGATTTCCAGCTCATGAAGCAAAGGATTCTTAACGGAACGGGATGACCATGGGAATCATCGTTAATTCTCAGAAACAGAATCCGCCCTTTTCACCTGCCAAACACATGCCCACTTCTCCTCTCTCGGGATAATAAAAACTAACCAGCGAACTGACAGAGGGCCTGACGCCCCCATCCACATCGACCACACACAAAAAAAAAACCGTACCCTACAGCTACTAATTATAATGCTAACTTGCAAAATTTCCCTGCATTTTAAAACAATGGAAAAATGGTGGTGGGATGATACTTAGAAGAATGGCTTCTTGTCTGTCTCCACTAACAAAAATAGGCAACACCAAGTCAGCTTCTCCTCAGTATAGTTATGTCCGTCGCAGCCTTCTTGGGTTTCAGGAGGCACATACAAACGTTATCAAAATTATGGTGAAACGCTGAAAACCTGCAAATAATTTTCAACGTACTGGTTAATTTGAAAACTCTCCAGCATACTTCTTGGAACAAGCCAGGTACCTGTGCCCACGCATAGAGGAGTATATAGAAACATGGTGGAATCCCAGCTGATGAAGCAAAGGATTCTTAAAGGAATGAGATGACCATGCGGATCCTGTTTAATTCTCTGAAACAGAATCCGCACTTTTCACCTGCCAAACACATGCCCACTACTCTTCTCTGGGGATAATAAAAACAAACCAGCGATCTGACAGAGGGCCTGAACACCCATCCTGACCGACCCCACAAAAAAATGTACCCTCCAGCTACTAATTATAATGCCAATTTGCAAAATTTCCCTGCATTTTTAAACAATGGAGAAATGATGGTGGGATGATACTTAGAAGAATGGCTTCTTGTCAGTCTCCACTGACAAAAATAGGCAACACCATGTCAGCTACGCCTCAGCATAGTTATGTCCGTAGCAGCCATATTTGGTTTCAGTAGGCACATACACACGTTATCACAATTATGGTGAAACGCTGAAAACCTGCAAAGGATTTTCAACATACTGGTTAATTGAAAAGCTCTGAGGCATACTTCTTGGAACAAGCCAGTTTCTTGTGCCCACGCATAGAGAAGTATATAGAACCATGGTGGATTCCCAGCTCATGAAGCAAAGGATTCTTAAAGGAACGGGATTACCATGCGGATCCTGTTTAATTCTCTGAAACTGATCCGCAGTTTTCACCTGCCATACTAATACCCACTTCTCCTCTCTGGGGATAATAAAAACAAACCAGTGAATTGACAGAGGCCCTGACCAACCCATCCACATTGACCCCACAAAAAAAAAAAAAGTACCCTTCAGCTACTAATTATAATGCTAACTTGTAAAATTTGCCTGCATTTTTAAACAATGGGAAAATGATGGTGGGATGATACTTAGAAGAATGGCTTCTTGTCAGTCTCCACTAACAAAAATAGGCAACATGAAGTCAGCTACGCCTGAGCATACTTATGTCCTTGGCAGCCATATTGGGTTTCAGGAGACACATACAGTCGTTATAAGAATTATGGTGAAACACTGAAAACCTGCAAATAATTTTCAACGAACTGCTTAAGTGAAAAGCTCTACGGCATACTTCTTGGAACAAGCCAGTTACCTGTGCCCACACATAGAGGACTATATAGAACCATGGTGGATTCCCAGCTGATGAAGCAAATGTTTCCTAAAGGAACGGGATGAGCATGCGGATCCTGTTTCATTCTCTGAAACAGAATCCGAACTTTTCACCTGCCAAACACATGCCCAATTCTATTCTCTGGGGATAATAAAAACAAACCAGCGAACTGACAGAGGGCCTGACCAACACATCCACACCGACCCCACAGGAAAAAAAAAAAAAACCCGTAGCCTCCAGCTACTAATTATAATGCTAACTTGCAAAATTTTCCTGCATTTTTAAACAATGGAAAAATGATGGTGAGATGATACTTAGAAGAATGGATTCTTGTCAGTCTCCACTAACAAAAATAGGCAAAACCAAGTCAGCTACGCCTCAGCATAGTTATGTTCGTGGCAGCCATCTTGGGTTTCAGGAGGCACAAACAAACGTTATCACAATTATGGTGAAACGCTGAACACCTGCAAATAATTTTCAACGTAGTGGTTAATTGAAAAGCTCTGCGGCATACTTCTTGGAACAATCCACTTACCTGTTCCCACGCAAAGAGGAGTATATAGAACCATGGTCGATTTCCAGCTGATGAAGTAAAGGATTATTAAAGGAACGGGATGACCATGGGGATCATCGTTCATTCTCTGAAACAGAATCCGCCCTTTTCACCTGCCAAACACATGCCCACTTCTCCTCTCTGCGGATAAAAAAACTAACCAGCGAACTGACAGAGGGCCTGACCCCCCCAGCCACATCAACCACACACACAAAAAAACCGTACCCTCCAGCTACTAATTATAATGCTAACTTGCAAAATTTCCCTGCATATTAACACAATGGAAAATGGTGGTGGGATGATACTTAGAAGAATGGCTTCTAGTCAGTCTCCACTAACAAAAATAGGCAACACCAAGTCAGCTACTCCTCAGCATAGTTATGTCCGTCGCAGCCTTCTTGGGTTTCAGGAGGCACAAACAAACGTTATCGCAATTATGGTGAAACGCTGAACATCTGCAAATAATTTTCAACGTACTGGTTAATTGAAAAGCTCTGCGGCATACTTCTTGGAACAAGCCAGTTGCCTGCTCCCACGGAAAGAAGAGTATATAGAACCATGGTCGATTTCCAGCTGATGAAGTAAAGGATTATTAAAGGAACGGGATGACCATGAGGATCATCGTAAATTCTCTGAAACAGAATCCGCCCTTTTCACCTGCGAAACACATGCCCACTTCTCCTCTCTGGGGATAATCAAAACTAACCAGAGAACTGACAGAGGGCCTGACCCCCCCATCCACATCGACCACACACAAAAAAAAAACCGTACCCTCCAGCTACTAATTATAATGCTAACATGCAAAATTTCCCTGAATTTTAAAACAATGGAAAAATGGTGGTCGGATGATACTTAGAAGAATGGCTTCTTGTCTGTCTCCACTAACAAAAATAGGCAACACCAAGTCAGCTACTCCTCAGCATAGTTATGTCCGTCGCAGCCTTCTTGGGTTTCAGGAGGCACAAACAAACGTTATCACAATTATGGTGAAACGCTGAACATCTGCAAATAATTTTCAACGTACTGGTTAATTGAAAAGCTCTGCGGCATACTTCTTGGAACAAGCCAGTTACCTGTTCCCACGCAAAGAGGAGTATGTAGAACCATGGTGGATTTACAGCTGATGAAGTAAAGGATTATTAAAGGAACGGGACGACCATGGGGATCATCGTAAATTCTCTGAAACAGAATCCGCCCTTTTCACCTGCCAAACTCATGCCCCCTTCCCCTCTCTGGGTATAATAAAAACTAACCGGCGAACTGACAGAGGGCCTGTCCCCCCCATCCACATCGACCACACACACAAAGAAAAACCGTACCCTCCAGCTACTAATTATAATGCTAACTTGCAACATTTCCCTGCATTTTAAAACAATGGAAAAATGGTGGTGGGATGATACTTAGAAGAATGGCTTCTTGTCTGTCTCCACTAACAAAAATAGGCAACACCAAGTCAGCTACTCCTCAGCATAGTTATGTCCGTCGCAGCCTTCTTGGGTTTCAGGAGGCACATACAAACGTTATCAAAGTTATGGTGAAACGCTGAACACCAGCAAATAATTTTCAACGTACTGGTTAATTTGAAAACTCTCCAGCATACTTCTTGGAACAAGCCAGGTACCTGTGCCCACGCATAGAGGAGTATATAGAAACATGGTGGAATCCCAGCTGATGAAGCAAAGTATTCTTAAAGGAATGAGATGACCATGCGGATCCTGTTTAATTCTCTGAAACAGAATCCGCACTTTTCACCTGCCAAACACATGCCCACTTCTCCTCTCTGGGGATAATAAAAACAAACCAGTGAATTGACAGATGGCCTGACTAACCCATCCACACTGACCACACACACAAAAAAAAAAAGTACCCTCCAGCTACTAATTATAATGATAACTTGCAAAATTTCCCTGCCTTTTAAAACAATGGAAAAATGGTGGTGGGATGATACTTAGAAGAATGGCTTCTTGTCTGTCTCCACTAACAAAAATAGGCAACACCAAGTCAGCTACTCCTCAGCATAGTTATGTCCATCGCAGCCTTCTTGGGTTTCAGGAGGCACATACAAACGTTATCACAATTATGGTGAAATGCTGAAAACCTGGAAATAATTTTCAACGTACTGGTTAATTTGAAAACTCTCCGCCATACTTCTTGGAACAAGCCAGGTACATATGCCCACACATAGAGGAGTATATAGAACCATGGTGGATTTCCAGCTGATGAAGTAAAGGATTATTAAAGGAACGGGATGACCATGGGGATCATCGTTAATTCTCTGGAACAGAATCCGCCCTTTTCACCTGCCAAACACATGCCCACTTCTCCTCTCTGGGGATAATAAAAACTAACCAGCGAACTGACAGAGGGCCTGACCCCCCCATCCCCATCGACCACACACAAAAAAAAAACGTACCCTCCAGCTACTAATTATAATGCTAACTTGCAAAATTTCCCTGCCTTTTAAAACAATGGAAAAATGGTGGTGGGATGATACTTAGAAGAATGGCTTCTTGTCTGTCTCCACTAACAAAAATAGGCAACACCAAGTCAGCTACTCCTCAGCATAGTTATGTCCATCGCAGCCTTCTTGGGTTTCAGGAGGCACATACAAACGTTATCAAAATTATGGTGAATCGCTGAAAACCTGCAAATAATTTTCAACGTACTGGTTAATTTGAAAACTCTCCAGCATACTTCTTGGAACAAGCCAGGTACCTGTGCCCACGCATAGAGGAGTATATAGAAACATGGTGGAATTCCAGCTGATGAAGCAAAGGATTCTTAAAGGAATGAGATGACCATGCGGATCCTGTATAATTCTCTGAAACAGAATCCGCACTTTTCACCTGCCAAACACATGCCCACTTCTCCTCTCTGGGGATAATAAAAACTAACCAGCGAACTGACAGAGGGACTGACCCCCCCATCCACATCGACCACACACACACACAAAAAAAAAAACTGTACCCTCCAGCTACTAATTATAATGCTAACTTGCAAAATTTCCCTGCATTTTAAAACAATGGAAAATGGTGGTGGGATGATACTTAGAAGAATGGCTTCTTGTCTGTCTCCACTAACAAAAATAGGCAACACCAAGTCAGCTATTCCTCAGCATAGTTATGTCCGTCGCAACCTTCTTGGGTTTCAGGAGGCACAAACAAACCTTATCACAATTATGGTGAAACGCTGAACACCTGCAAATAATTTTCAACGTACTGGTTAATTGAAAAGCTCTGCGGCATACTTCTTGGAACAAGCCAGTTACCTGTTCCCACGCAAAGAGGAGTATATAGAACCATGTTGGCTTTCCAGCTGATGAAGTAAAGGATTATTAAAGGAACGGGATGACCATGGGGATCATCGTAAATTCTCTGAAACAGAATCCGCCCTTTTCACCTGCCAAACACATGCCCACTTCTCCTCTCTGGGGATAATAAAAACTAACCGGCGAACTGACAGAGGGCCTGACCCCCCCATCCACATCGACCACACACACAAAGAAAAACCGTACCCTCCAGCTACTAATTATAATGCTAACTTGCAAAATTTCCCTGAATTTTAAAACAATGGAAAAATGGTGGTGGGATGATACTTAGAAGAATGGCTTCTTGTCAGTCTCGACTAAAAAAAAATAGGCAACACCAAGTCAGCTACTCCTCAGCATAGTTATGTCCGTCGCAGCCTTCTTGGGTTTCAGGAGGCACAAACAAACGTTATGACAATTATGGTGAAACGCTGAACACCTGCAAATAATTTTCAACGTAGTGGATAATTGAAAAGCTCTGCGGCATACATCTTGGACAAGCCAGTTACCTGTTACCACGCAAAGAGGAGTATATAGAACCATGGTGGATTTCCAGCTGATGAAGTAAAGTATTATTAAAGGAACGGGATGACCATGGGGATCATCGTTAATTCTCTGAAACAGAATCTGCCCTTTTCACCTGCCAAACACATGCCCACTTCTCCTCTCTGGGGATAATAAAAACTAACCAGCGAACTGACAGAGGGCCTGACCCCCCCATCCACATCGACCACACACAAAAAAAAAACATACCCTCCAGCTACTAATTATAATGCTAACTTGCAAAATTTCCCTGCCTTTTAAAACAATGGAAAAATGGTGGTGGGATGATACTTAGAAGAATGGCTTCTTGTCTGTCTCCACTAACAAAAATAGGCAACACCAAGTCAGCTACTCCTCAGCATAGTTATGTCCATCACAGCCTTCTTGGGTTTCAGGAGGCACATACAAACGTTATCAAAATTATGGTGAATCGCTGAAAACCTGCAAATAATTTTCAACGTACTGGTTAATTTGAAAACTCTCCAGCATACTTCTTGGAACAAGCCAGGTACCTGTGCCCACGCATAGAGGAGTATATAGAAACATGGTGGAATTCCAGCTGATGAAGCAAAGGATTCTTAAAGGAATGAGATGACCATGCGGATCCTGTTTAATTCTCTGAAACAGAATCCGCCCTTTTCACCTGCCAAACACATGCCCACTTCTCCTCTCTGGGGATAATAAAAACTAACCAGCGAACTGACAGAGGGCCTGACCCCCCCATCCACATCGACCACACACACACAAAAAAAAAACTGTACCCTCCAGCTACTAATTATAATGCTAACTTGCAAAATTTCCCTGCATTTTAAAACAATGGAGAAATGGTGGTGGGATGATACTTAGAAGAATGGCTTCTTGTCAGTCTCCACTAACAAAAATAGGCAACACCAAGTCAGCTATTCTTCAGCATAGTTATGTCCGTCGCAACCTTCTTTGGTTTCAGGAGGCACAAACAAACGTTATCACAATTATGGTGAAACGCTGAACACCTGCAAATAATTTTCAACGTAGTGGTTAATTGAAAAGCTCTGCGGCATACTTCTTGGAACAAGCCAGTTACCTGTTCCCACCCAAAGAGGAGTATATAGAACCATGGTGGATTTCCAGCTGATGAAGTAAAGGATTATTAAAGGAACGGGATGACCATGGGGATCATCGTTAATTCTCTGAAACAGATCCGCAGTTTTCATCTGCCATACTAATACCCACTTCTCCTCTCTGGGGATAATAAAAACAAACCAGCGAACTGACAGAGGGCCTGACCAACACATCCACACCGACCCCACAGGAAAAAAAAAAAAAAACACCGTAGCCTCCAGCTACTAATTATAATGCTAACTTGCAAAATTATCCTGCATTTTTAAACAATGGAAAAATGATGGTGAGATGAAACTTAGAAGAATGGATTCTTGTCAGTCTCCACTAACAAAAATAGGCAAAACCAAGTCAGCTACGCCTCAGCATCGTTATGTTCGTGGCAGCCATCTTGGGATTCAGGAGGCACAAACAAACGTTATCACAATTATGGTGAAACGCTGAACATCTGCAAATAATTTTCAACGTACTGGTTAATTGAAAAGCTCTGCGGCATACTTCTTGGAACAAGTCAGTTACCTGTTCCCACGCAAAGAGGAGTATATAGAACCATGGTGGATTTCCAGCTGATGAAGTAAAGGATTATTAAAGGAACGGGATGACCATGGGGATCATCGTTAATTCTCTGGAACAGAATCCGCCCTTTTCACCTGCCAAACTCATGCCCACTTCTCCTCTCTGGGGATAATAAAAACTAACCAGTGAACTGACAGAGGGCCTCACCCCCCCATCCACATCGACCACACACACACAAAAATAAACCGTACCCTCCAGCTACTAATTATAATGCTAACTTGCAAAATTTCCCTGCATTTTAAAACAATGGAAAAATGGTGGTGGGATGATACTTAGAAGAATGGCTTCTTGTTAGTCTCCACCAAAATGAATAGGCAACACCAAGTCAGCTACTCCTCAGCATAGTTATGTCCGTCGCAGAATTCTTGGGTTTCAGGAGGCACATACAAACGTTATCAAAATTATGGTGAATCGCTGAAAACCTGCAAATAATTTTCAACGTACTGGTTAATTTGAAAACTCTCCAGCATACTTCTTGGAACAAGCCAGGTACCTGTGCCCACGCATAGAGGAGTATATAGAAACATGGTGGAATTCCAGCTGATGAAGCAAAGGATTCTTAAAGGAATGAGATGACCATGCGGATCCTGTTTAATTCTCTGAAACAGAATCCGCATTTTTCACCTGCCAAACACATGACCACTTCTCCTCTCTGGGGATAATAAAAACTAACCAGCGAACTGACAGAGGGCCTGACCCCCCCATCCACATCGACCACACACACACAAAAAAAAAAACTGTACCTTCCAGCTACTAATTATAATGCTAAATTGCAAAATTTCCCTGCATTTTAAAACAATGGAAAAATGGTGGTGGGATGATACTTAGAAGAATGGCTTCTTGTCAGTCTCCACTAACAAAAAAAGGCAACACCAAGTCAGCTACTCCTCAACATAGTTATGTCCGTCGCAGCCTTCTTGGGTTTCAGGAAGCAAAACAAACGTTATCACAATTATGGTGAAACGCTGAACACCTGCAAATAATTTTCAACGTAGTTGTTAATTGAAAAGCTCTGCGGCATACTTCTTGGAACAAGCCAGTTACCTGTTCCCACGCAAAGAGGAGTATATAGAACCATGGTGGATTTCCAGCTGATGAAGTAAAGGATTATTAAAGGAACGGGATGACCATGGGGATCATCGTAAATTCTCTGAAACAGAATCCGCCCTTTTCACCTGCCAAACACATGCCCACTTCTCCTCTCTGGGGATAATAAAAACTAACCGGCGAACTGACAGAGGGCCTGACCCCCCCATCCACATCGACCACACACACAAAGAAAAACCGTACCCTCCAGCTACTAATTATAATGCTAACTTGCAAAATTTCCCTGCATTTTAAAACAATGGAAAAATGGTGGTGGGATGATACTTAGAAGAATGGCTTCTTGTCAGTCTCCACTAACAAAAATAGACAACACTAAGTCAGCTGCTCCTCAGCATACTTATGTCCGTTGCAGCCTTCTTGGGTTTCAGGAGGCACAAACAAACGTTATCACAATTATGGTGAAATGCTGAACACCTGCAAATAATTTTCAACGTAGTGGTTAATTGAAAAGCTCTGCGGCATACTTCTTGGAACAAGCCAGTTACCTGTTCCCACGCAAAGAGGAGTATATATCACCATGGTGGATTTCCAGCTGATGAAGTAAAGGATTATTAAAGGAACGGGATGACCATGGGGATCATCGTTAATTCTCTGAAACAGATCCGCAGTTTTCACCTGGCATACTAATACCCACTTCTCGTCTCTGGGGATAATAAAAACAAACCAGCGAACTGACAGAGGGCCTGACCAACACATCCACACCCACCCCACAGGAAAAAAAAAAAAAAAACACCGTAGCCTCCATCTACTAATTATAATGGTAACTTGCAAAATTTTCCTGCATTTTTAAACAATGGAAAAGTGATGGTGAGATGAAACTTAGAAGAATGGATTCTTGTCAGTCTCCACTAACAAAAATAGGCAAAACCAAGTCACCTACGCCTCAGCATCGTTATGTTCGTGGCAGCCATCTTGGGTTTCAGGAGGCACAAACAAACGTTATCACAATTATGGTGAAACGCTGAACATCTGCAAATAATTTTCAACGTACTGGTTAATTGAAAAGCTCTGCGGCATACTTCTTGGAACAAGCCAGGTACCTGTGCCCACGCATAGAGGAGTATATAGAAACATGGTGGAATCCCAGCTGATGAAGCAAAGGATTCTTAAAGGAATCAGATGACCATGCGGATCCTGTTTAATTCTCTGAAACAGAATCCGCACTTTTCTCCTGCCAAACACATGCCCACTACTATTCTCTGGGGATAATAAAAACAAACCAGCGATCTGACAGAGGGCCTGAACACCCATCCTGACCGACCCCACAAAAAAAAAAAATACCCTCCAGCTACTAATTATAATGCCAATTTGCAAAATTTCCCTGCATTTTTAAACAATGGAGAAATGATGGTGGGATGATACTTAGAAGAATGGCTTCTTGTCAGTCTCCACTGACCAAAATAGGCAACACCAAGTCACCTACGCCTCGGCATAGTTATGTCCGTAGCAGCCATATTTGGTTTCAGTAGGTACATACACACGTTATCACAATTATGGTGAAACGCTGAAAACCTGCAAAGGATTTTCAACATACTGGTTAATTGAAAAGCTCTGAGGCATACTTCTTGGAACAAGCCAGTTTCCTGTGCCCACGCATAGAGTAGTATATAGACCATGGTGGATTCCCAGCTCATGAAGCAAAGGATTCTTAAAGGAACGGGATTACCCTGCGGATCCTGTTTAATTCTCTGAAACAGTTCCGCAGTTTTCACCTGCCATACTAATACCCACTTCTCCTCTCTGGGGATAATAAAAACAAACCAGCGAAATGACAGAGGGCCTGACAAACACATACACACCGACCCCACAGGAAAAAAAAAAAAAAAAAACACCGTAGCCTCCAGCTACTAATTATAATGCTAACTTGCAAAATTTCCCTGCATTTTAAAACAATGGAAAAATGATGGTGAGATGATACTTAGAAGAATGGATTCTTGTCAGTCTCCACTAACAAAAATAGGCAAAACCAAGTCAGCTACGCCTCAGCATAGTTATGTTCGTGGCAGCCATCTTGGGTTTCAGGAGGCACAAACAAACGTTATCACAATTATGGTGAAACGCTGAACACCTGCAAATAATTTTCAACGTAGTGGTTAATTGAAAAGCTCTGCGGCATACTTCTTGGAACAAGCCAGTTACCTGTTCCCACGCAAAGAGGAGTATATAGAACCATGGTGGATTTCCAGCTGATGAAGTAAAGGATTCTTAAAGAACGGGATGACCTTGGGGATCATCGTTAATTCTCTGAAACAGAATCCGCCCTTTTCACCTGCCAAACACATGCCCACTTCTCCTCTCTGGGGATAATAAAAACTAACCAGCGAACTGACAGAGGGCCTGACCCCCCCATCCACATCGACCACACACAAAAAAATACCATACCCTCCAGCTACTAATTATAATGCTAACTTGCAAAATTTCCCTGCATTTTAAAACAATGGAAAAATGGTGGTGGGATGATACTTAGAAGAATGGCTTCTTGTCTGTCTCCACTAACAAAAATAGGCAACACCAAGTCAGCTACTCCTCAGCATAGTTATGTCCGTCGCAGCCTTCTTGGGTTTCAGGAGGCACATACAAACGTTATCAAAATTATGGTGAAATGCTGAAAACCTGGAAATAATTTTCAACGTACTGGTTAATTTGAAAACTCTCCAGCATACTTCTTGGAACAAGCCAGGTACCTGTGCCCACGCATAGAGGAGTATATAGCAACATGGTGGAATCCCAGCTGATGAAGCAAAAAATTCTTAAAGGAATGAGATGACCATGCGGATCCTGTTTAATTCTCTGAAACAGAATCCGCACTTTTCACCTGCCAAACACATGCCCACTTCTCTTCTCTGGGGATAATAAAAACAAACCAGTGAATTGACAGATGGCCTGAACAACCAATCCACACTGAACCCACAAAAAAAAAAAAAGGACCCTCCAGCTACTAATTATATTGATAACTTGCAAAATTTCCCTGCATTTTTAAACAATGGAAAAATGATGGTGGGATGATACTTAGAAGAATGGCTTCTTGTCAGTCTCCACTAACAAAAATAGGGAACACGAAGTCAGCTACGCCTCAGCATACTTATGTCCTTAGCAGCCATATTGGGTTTCAGGAGACACAAACAAACGTTGTAAGAATTAAGGTGAAACGCTGAAAACATGCAAATAATTTTCAACGTACTGCTTAATTGAAAAGCTCTGAGGCATACTTCTTGGAACAAGCCAGTTTCCTGTGCCCACGCAAAGAGGAGTATGTAGAAACATGGTGGATTTCCAGCTGATGAAGTAAAGGATTATTAAAGGAACGGGATTACCATGGGAATCATCGTTAATTCTCTGAAACAGAATCCGCCCTTTTCACCTGCCAAACACATGCCCACTTCTCCTCTCTGGGGATAATAAAAACTAACCGGCGAACTGACAGAGGGCCTGACGCCCCCATCCACATCGACCACACACACAAAAAAAAAACGTACCCTCCAGCTACTAATTATAATGCTATCTTGCAAAATTTCCCTGCATTTTAAAACAATGGAAAAATGGTGGTGGGATGATACTTAGAAGAATGGCTTCTTGTCAGTCTCCATAAGAAAAATAGGCAACACCAAGTCAGCTACTCCTCAGCATAGTTATGTCCGTCACAGCCTTCTTGGGTTTCAGGAGGCACAAACAAACTTTATCACAATTATGGTGAAACAATGAACACCTGCAAATAATTTTCAACGTACTGCTTAATTGAAAAGCTCTGCGGCATACTTCTTGGAACAAGCCAGTTACCTGGGCCCACATATAGAGGAGTATATAGAACCATGGTGGATTCCCAGCTGATGAAGCAAAAGTTTCCTAAAGGAACGGGATGAGCATGCGGATCCTGTTTAATTCTCTGAAACAGAATCCGAGCTTTTCACCTGCCAAACACATGCCCACTTCTCCTCTCCGCGGATAATAAAAACTAACCAGTGAACTGACAGAGGGCCTGACCAACACATCCACACCGACCCCACAGGAAAAAAAAAAAAAACACCGTAGCCTCCAGCTACTAATTATAATGCTGACTTGCAACATTTCCCTGCATTTTAAAACAATGGAAAAATGGTGGTGGGATGATACTTAGAAGAATGGCTTCTTGTCAGTCTCCACTAACAAAAATCGGCAACACCAAGTCAGCTACGCCTCAGCATAGTTATGTCTGTGGCAGCCATCTTGGGTTTCAAGGCACATACAAACGTTGCCGCAATTATGATGAAACGCTGAAAACCAGAAAATAATTTTCAATGTACTTTTTATTTGAAAAGCTCTGTGGCATACTTCTTGGAACAAGCCAGTAACCTGTGCCCACCCATACGGGAGTATATAGAACCATGCTGGTTTCCCAGTGGATGAAGCAAAGGATTCTTAAAGGAAGCGGATGACCATTTAGATCCTGTTTAATTCTTTGAAACAGAATCCGCTCTTTTCACCTGGCGACAACATGCCCACTTCTCCTCCTTGGGGATAATAAAAACAAACCAGCGAACATCTAGAGGGCCTTGAACCCCCATCCACACTGACCCCACAAAAAAAAACAAAAAGTACCCTCCAGCTACTAATTATAATGCTAACTTGCAAAATTTCCCTGCATTTTCAAACAATGGAAAAATGGTGGTGGGATGATACTTAGAAGAATGGCTTCTGGTCAGTCTCCACTAACAAAAATAGGAAACACGAAGTCAGCTACGCCTCAGCATACTTATGTCCTTGGCAGCCATATTGGGTTTCAGGAGACACATACAAACGTTATAGGAATTATGGTGAAACGCTGAAAACCTGTAAATAATTTTCAACGTACTGCTTAATTGAAAAGCTCTGCGGCATACTTCTTTGAACAAGCCAGTTACCTGTGCCAAGACATAGAAGAGTATATAGAACCATGGTCGATTCCCAGCTGATGAAGCAAAGGTTTCCTAAAGGAACGGGATGAGCATGAGGATCCTGTTTCATTCTCTGAAACAGAATCTGAACTTTTCACCTGCCAAGCACATGCCCACTTCTCCTCTCTGGGGATAATAAAAACAAACCAGCGAACTGACAGAGGGCCTGACCAATACATCCACACCGATCCCACAGGAAAAAAAAAAGAAAAAACACCGAAGCCTCCAGCTACTAATTAGAATGCTAACTTGCAAAATTTTCCTGCATTTTTAAACAATGGAAAAATGATGGTGACATGATACTTAGAAGAATGGATTCTTGTCACTCTCCACTAACAAAAATAGGCAAAACCAAATCAGCTACGCCTCAGTATCGTTATGTTCGTGGCAGCCATCTTGGATTTCAGGAGGTACAAAGAAACGTTATCACAATTATGGTGAAACGCTGAACACCTGCAAATAATTTTCAACGTAGTGGTTAATTGAAAAGCTCTGCGGCATACTTCTTGGAACAAGCCAGTTACCTGTTCCCACGCAAAGAGGAGTATATAGAACCATGCTGGATTTCCAGCTCAAGAAGCAAACGATTATTAAAGGAACGGGATGACCATGGGGATCATCGTTAATTCTCTGAAACCGAATCCGCCCTTTTCACCTGCCAAACACATGCCCACTTCTCCTCTCTGGGGATAATAAAAACTAGCCAGCGAACTGACAGAGGGCCTGAACCCCCATCCACATCGATCACACACACAAAAAAAAAACCGTACCCTCCAGCTACTAATTATAATGCTAAATTTCAAAATTTCCCTGCATTTTAAAACAATGGAAGAATGGTGGTGGGATGATACTTAGAAGAATGGCTTCTTGTCAGTCTCCACTAACAAAAATAGGCAACACCAATTCAGCTACGCCTCAGCATAGTTATGTCCGTAGCAGCCATATTTGGTTTCAGTAGGCACATACACACGTTATCACAATTATGGTGAAACGCTGAAAACCTGCAAAGGATTTTGAACATACTGGTTAATTGAAAAGCTCTGAGGCATACTTCTTGGAACAAGCAAGTTTCCTGTGCCCACGCATAGAGAAGTATATAGAACCATGGTGGATTCCCAGCTCATGAAGCAAAGGATTCTTAAAGGAACGGGATTACCATGCGGATCCTGTTTAATTCTCTGAAACAGATCTGCAGTTTACACCTGCCATACTAATACCCATTTCTCCTCTCTGGGGTTAATAAAAACAAACCAGCGAAGTGACAGAGGGCCTGACCAACACATCCAAACCGACCCCACAGGAAAAAAAAAAAAAAAACACCGTAGCCTCCAGCTACTAATTATAATGCTAACTTGCAAAATTTCCCTGCATTTTCAAACAATGGAAAAATGGTGGTGGGATGATACTTAGAAGAATGGCTTCTGGTCAGTCTCCACTAACAAAAATAGGAAACACGAAGTCAGCTACGCCTCAGCATACTTATGTCCTTGGCAGCCATATTGGGTTTCAGGAGACACATACAAACGTTATAGGAATTATGGTGAAACGCTGAAAACCTGTAAATAATTTTCAACGTACTGCTTAATTGAAAAGCTCTGCGGCATACTTCTTTGAACAAGCCAGTTACCTGTGCCAAGACATAGAAGAGTATATAGAACCATGGTCGATTCCCAGCTGATGAAGCAAAGGTTTCCTAAAGGAACGGGATGAGCATGAGGATCCTGTTTCATTCTCTGAAACAGAATCTGAACTTTTCACCTGCCAAGCACATGCCCACTTCTCCTCTCTGGGGATAATAAAAACAAACCAGCGAACTGACAGAGGGCCTGACCAACACATCCACACCGATCCCACAGGAAAAAAAAAAGAAAAAACACCGAAGCCTCCAGCTACTAATTAGAATGCTAACTTGCAAAATTTTCCTGCATTTTTAAACAATGGAAAAATGATGGTGAGATGATACTTAGAAGAATGGATTCTTGTCAGTCTCCACTAACAAAAATAGGCAAAACCAAGTCAGCTACTCCTCAGCATAGTTATGTCCGTCGCAGCCTTCTTGGGTTTCAGGAGGCACAAACAAACGTTATCACAATTATGGTGATACGCTGAGCACCTGCAAATAATTTTCAACGTAGTGGTTAATTGAAAAGCTCTGCGGCATACTTCTTGGAACAAGCCAGTTACCTGTTCCCACGCAAAGAGGAGTATATAGAACCATGGTGGATTTCCAGCTGATGAAGTAAAGGATTATTAAAGGAACGGGATGACCATGGGGATCATCGTTAATTCTCTGAAACAGATCCGCCCTTTTCACCTGCCAAACACATGCCCACTTCTCCTCTCTGGGGATAAGAAAAACTAACCAGCGAACTGACAGAGGGCCTGACGCCCCCATCCACATCGACCACACACACAAAAAAACCGTACCCTCCAGCTACTAATTATAATGCTATCTTGCAAAATTTCCCTGCGTTTTAAAACAATGGAAAAATGGTGGTGGGATGATACTTAGAAGAATGGCTTCTTGTCAGTCTTCAGTAACAAAAATAGGCAACACCAAGTCAGCTGCTCCTCAGCATAGTTATGTCCGTCGCAGCCTTCTTGGGTTTCAGGAGGCACATACAAACGTTATCAAAATTATGGTGAAACGCTGAAAACCTGCAAATAATTTTCATCGAACTGGTTAATTTGGAAACTCTCCAGCATACTTCTTGGAACAACCCAGCTACCTGTGCCCACGATTAGAGGAGTATATAGAAACATGGTGGAATCCCAGCTGATGAAGCAAAGGATTCTTAAAGGAATGAGATGACCATGCGGAACCTGTTCAATTCTCTGAAACACAATCCGCACTTTTCACCTGCCAAACACATGCCCACTACTCTTCTCTGGGGATAATAAAAACAAACCAGCGATCTGACAGAGGGCCTGAACACCCATCCTGACGGACCCCACAAAAAAAAAAAAGTACCCTCCAGCTACTAATTATAATGCCAATTTGCAAAATTGCCCTGCATTTTTAAACAATGGAGAAATGATGGTGGGATGATACTTAGAAGAATGGCTTCTTGTCAGTCTCCACTGACAAAAACAGGCAACACCAAGTCAGCTACGCCTCAGCATATTTATGTCCGTAGCAGCCATATTTGGTTTCAGTAGGCACATACACACGTTATCACAATTATGGTGAAACGCTGAAAACCTGCAAAGGATTTTCAACATACTGGTTAATTGAAAAGCTCTGAGGCATACTTCTTGGAACATGCCAGTTTCCTGTGCCCACGCATAGAGAAGTATATAGAACCATGGTGGATTTCCAGCTGATGAAGTAAAGGATTATTAAAGGAACGGGATGACCATGGAGATCATCGTTAATTCTCTGAAACAGTATCCGGCCTTTTGACCTGCCAAACACATGCCCACTTCTCCTCTCTGGGGATAATAAAAACTAACCAGCGAACTGACAGAGGGCCTGACCCCCCCATCCACATCGACCACACACACACACAAAAAAAAAACGTACCGTCCAGCTACTAATTATAATGCTAACTTGCAAAATTTCGCTGCATTTTAAAACAATGGAAAAATGGTGATGTGATGATACTTAGAAGAATGGCTTCTCGTCAGTCTCCACTAACGAAAATAGGCAACACCAAGTCAGCTACTCCTCAGCATAGTTATGTCCGTCGCAGCCTTCTTGGGTTTCAGGAGGCACAAACAAACGTTATCACAATTATGGTGAAACGCTGAACACCTGCAAATAATTTTCAACGTAGTGGTTAATTGAAAAGATCTGCGGCATACTTCTTGGAACAAGCCAGTTACCTGTTCCCACGCAAAGAGGAGTATATAGATCCATGGTGGATTTCCAGCTGATGAAGTAAAGGATTATTAAAGGAACGGGATGACCATGGGGATCATCGTTAATTCTCTGAAACAGAATCTGCCCTTTTCACCTGCCAAACACATGCCCACTTCTTCTCTCTGGGGATAATAAAAACTAACCAGCGAACTGACAGAGGCCCTGACCCCCCCATCCACATCGACCACACACACAAAAAAACCGTACCCTCCAGCTACTAATTATAATGCTAACTTGCAAAATTTCCCTGCATTTTTAAACAATGGAAAAATGGTGGTGGGATGATACTTAGAAGAATGGCTTCTTGTCTGTCTCCACTAAAAAAAATTGGCAACACCAAGTCAGCTACTCCTCAGCATAGTTATGTCCGTCGCAGCCTTCTTGGGTTTCAGGAGGCACAAACAAACGTTATCACAATTATGGTGAAACGCTGAAAACCTGCAAATAATTTTCAACGTAGTGGTTAATTGAAAAGCTCTGCGGCATACTTCTTGGAACAAGCCAGGTACCTGTGCCCACGCATAGAGGAGTATATAGAAACATGGTGGAATCCCAGCTGATGAAGCAAAGGATTCTTAAAGGAATGAGATGACCATGCGGATCCTGTTTAATTCTCTGAAATAGAATCCGCACTTTTCACCTGACAAACACATGCCCACTTCTCCTCTCTGGGGATAATAAAAACAAACCAGTGAATTGACAGATGGCCTGACCAACCCATCCACACTGACCCCACCAAAAAAAAAAAGTACCCTCCAGCTACTAATTATAATGCTAACTTGCAAAATTTCCCTGCATTTTTAAACAATGGAAAAATGATGGTGGGATGATACTTAGAAAAATGGCTTCTTGTCAGTCTCCACTAACAAAAATAGGCAACACGAAGTCAGCTACGCCTCAGCATACTTATGTCCTTGGGAGCCATATTGGGTTTCAGGAGACACATACACACGTTATCACAATTATGGTGAAACGCTGAAAACCTGCAAAGGATTTTCAACATACTGGTTAATTGAAAAGCTCTGAGGCATACTTCTTGGAACATGCCAGTTTCCTGTGCCCACGCATAGAGAAGTATATAGAACCCTGGTGGATTCCCAGCTCATGAAGCAAAGGATTCTTAAGGGAACGGGATTACCATACGGATCCTGTTTAATTCTCTGAAACAGATCCGCAGTTTTCACCTGCCATACTAATACCCACTTCTCCTCTCTGGGGATAATAAAAACAAACCAGCGAAATGACAGAGGGCCTGACCAACACATCCACACAGACCCCACAGGAAAAAAAAAAAAAAAAAACACCGTAGCCTCCAGCTACTAATTATAATGCTAACTTGCAAAATTTCCCTGCATTTTTAAACAATGGAAAAATGATGGTGAGATGATACTTAGAAGAATGGATTCTTGTCAGTCCCAATAATAAAAATAGACAACACCAAGTCAGCTACTCCTCAGAATAGTTATGTCCGTCGCAGCCTTCTTGGGTTTCAGGAGGCACAAACAAACGTTATCACAATTATGGTGAAATGCTGAACACCTGCAAATAATTTTCATCGTAGTGGTTAATTGAAAAGCTCTGCGGCATACTTCTTGGAACAAGCCAGTTACCTGTTCGCACGCAAAGAGGAGTATATAGAACCATGGTGGATTTCCAGCTGATGAAGTTAAGGATTATTAAAGGAACGGGATGACCATGGGGATCACCGTTAATTCTCTGAAACAGAATCCGCCCTTTTCACCTGCCAAACACATGCCCACTTCTCCTCTCTGGGGATAATAAAAACTAACCAGCGAACTGACAGAGGGCCTGACCCCCCCATCCACATCGACCACACACACACAAAAAAAAACCGTACCCTCCAGCTACTAATTATAATGCTAACTTGCAAAATTTCCCTGCATTTTAAAACAATGGAAAAATGGTGGTGGGATGATACTTAGAAGAATGGCTTCTTGTGAGTCTCCACTAACAAAAATAGGCAACACCAAGTCAGCTACTCCTCAGCATAGTTATGTCCGTCGCAGCCTTCTTGGGTTTCAGGAGGCACATACAAACGTTATCAAAATTATGGTGAAACGCTGAAAACCTGCAAATAATTTTCAACGCACTGGTTAATTTGAAAACTCTCCAGCATACTTCTTGGAACAAGCCAGGTACCTGTGCCCACGCATAGAGGAGTATATAGAAACATGGTGGAATCCCAGCTGATGAAGCAAAGGATTCTTAAAGGAATGAGATGACCATGCAGATCCTGTTTAATACTCTGAAACAGAATCCGCACTTTTCACCTGCCAAAAACATGCCCATTACTCTTCTCTGGGGATAATAAAAACAAACCAGCGATCTGACAGAGGGCCTGAACACCCATCCTGACCGACCCCACAAAAAAAAAAAGTACCGTCCAGCTACTAATTATAATGCCAATTTGCAAAATTTCCCTGCATTTTTAAACAATGGAGAAATGATGGTGGGATGATACTTAGAAGAATGGCTTCTTGTCAGTCTCCACTGACACAAATAGGCAACACCAAGTCAGCTACACCTAAGCATAGTTATGTCCGTAGCAGCCATATTTGGTTTCAGTAGGCACATACACACGTTATCACAATTATGGTGAAACGCTGAAAACCTGCAAAGGATTTTCAACATACTGGTTAATTGAAAAGCTCTGAGGCATACTTCTTGGAACAAGGCAGTTTCCTGTGCCCACGCATAGAGAAGTATATAGAACCATCGTGGATTCCCAGCTCATGAAGCAAAGGATTCTTAAAGTAACGGGATTACCATGCGGATCCTGTTTAATTCTCTGAAACAGATCCGCAGTTTTCACCTGCCATACTAATACCCACTTCTCCTCTCTGGGGATAATAAAAACAAACCAGCGAACTGACAGAGGGCTGACCAACACATCCACAAAGACCCCACAGGGAAAAAAAAAAAAAAAACACCGTAGCCTCCAGCTACTAATTATAATGCTAACTTGCAAAATTTTCCTGCATTTTTAAACAATGGAAAAATGATGGTGAGATGATACTTAGAAGAATGGATTCTTGTCAGTCTCCACTAACAAAAATAGGCAAAACCAAATCAGCTACGCCTCAGCATCGTTATGTTCGTGGCAGCCATCTTGGGTTTCAGGAGGCACAAACAAACGTTATCACAATTATGGTGAAACGCTGAACACCTGCAAATAATTTTCAACGTAGTGGTTAATTGAAAAGCTCTGCGGCATACTTCTTGGAACAAGCCAGTTACCTGTTCCCACGCAAAGAGGAGTATATACAACCATGGTGGATTTCCAGCTGATGAAGTAAAGGATTATTAAAGGAACGGGATGACCATGGAGATCATCGTTAATTCTCTGAAACAGTATCCACCCTTTTCACCTGCCAAACACATGCCCACTTCTCCTCTCTGGGGATAATAAAAACTAACCAGCGAACTGACAGAGGGCCTGACCCCCCCATCCACATCGACCACACACAAAAAAAAAACGTACCCTCCAGCTACTAATTATAATGCTAACTTGCAAAATTTCCCTGCATTTTAAAACAACGGAAAAATGGTGGTGGGATGATACTTAGAAGAATGGCTTCTTGTCACTCTCCTCTAACAAAAATAGGCAACACCAAGTCAGCTACTCCTCAGCATAGTTATGTCCGTCGCAGCCTTCTTGGGTTTCAGGAGGCACAAACAAACGTTATTACAATTATGGTTAAACGCTGAACACCTGCAAATAATTTTCCACGTAGTGGTTAATTGGAAAGCTCTGCGGCATACTTCTTGGAACAAGCCAGTTACCTGTTCCCACGCAAAGAGGAGTATATAGAACCATGGTGGATTTCCAGCTGATGAAGTTAAGGATTATTAAAGGAACGGGATGATCATGGGGATCATCGTTAATTCTCTGAAACAGAATCCGCCCTTTTCACCTGCCAAACACATGCCCACTTCTCCTCTCTGGGGATAATAAAAACTAACCAGCGAACTGACAGAGGGCCTGACCCCCCCATCCACATCGACCACACACACACAAAAAAAAACCGTACCCTCCAGCTACTAATTATAATGCTAACTTGCAAAATTTCCCTGCATTTTAAAACAATGGAAAAATGGTGGTGGGATGATACTTAGAAGAATGGCTTCTTGTCAGTCTCCACTAACAAAAATAGGCAACACCAAGTCAGCTACTCCTCAGCATAGTTATGTCCGTCGCAGCCTTCTTGGGTTTCAGGAGGCACATACAAACGTTATCAAAATTATGGTGAAACGCTGAAAACCTGCAAATAATTTTCAACGCACTGGTTAATTTGAAAACTCTCCAGCATACTTCTTGGAACAAGCCAGGTACCTGTGCCCACGCATAGAGGAGTATATAGAACCATGGTGGAATCCCAGCTGATGAAGCAAAGGATTCTTAAAGGAATGAGATGACCATGCAGATCCTGTTTAATTCTCTGAAACAGAATCCGCACTTTTCACCTGCCAAACACATGCCCATTACTCTTCTCTGGGGATAATAAAAACAAACCAGCGATCTGACAGAGGGCCTGAACACCCATCCTGACCGACCCCACAAAAAAAAAAAGTACCGTCCAGCTACTAATTATAATGCCAATTTGCAAAATTTCCCTGCATTTTTAAACAATGGAGAAATGATGGTGGGATGATACTTAGAAGAATGGCTTCTTGTCAGTCTCCACTGACACAAATAGGCAACACCAAGTCAGCTACGCCTAAGCATAGTTATGTCCGTAGCAGCCATATTTGGTTTCAGTAGGCACATACACACGTTATCACAATTATGGTGAAACGCTGAAAACCTGCAAAGGATTTTCAACATACTGGTTAATTGAAAAGCTCTGAGGCATACTTCTTGGAACAAGGCAGTTTCCTGTGCCCACGCATAGAGAAGTATATAGAACCATCGTGGATTCCCAGCTCATGAAGCAAAGGATTCTTAAAGTAACGGGATTACCATGCGGATCCTGTTTAATTCTCTGAAACAGATCCGCAGTTTTCACCTGCCATACTAATACCCACTTCTCCTCTCTGGGGATAATAAAAACAAACCAGCGAACTGACAGAGGGCTGACCAACACATCCACAAAGACCCCACAGGGAAAAAAAAAAAAAAAACACCGTAGCCTCCAGCTACTAATTATAATGCTAACTTGCAAAATTTTCCTGCATTTTTAAACAATGGAAAAATGATGGTGAGATGATACTTAGAAGAATGGATTCTTGTCAGTCTCCACTAACAAAAATAGGCAAAACCAAATCAGCTACGCCTCAGCATCGTTATGTTCGTGGCAGCCATCTTGGGTTTCAGGAGGCACAAACAAACGTTATCACAATTATGGTGAAACGCTGAACACCTGCAAATAATTTTCAACGTACTGGTTAAATCAAAAGCTGTGCAGCATACTTCTTGGAACAAGCCAGTTACCTGTTCCCACGCAAAGAGGAGTATATAGAACCATGGTGGATTTCCAGCTGATGAAGTTAAGGATTATTAAAGGAACGGGATGATCATGGGGATCATCGTTAATTCTCTGAAACAGAATCCGCCCTTTTCACCTGCCAAACACATGCCCACTTCTCCTCTCTGGGGATAATAAAAACTAACCAGCGAACTCACAGAGGGTCTGATCAACACATCCACATCGACCACACACACAAAAAAAAACCGCACCCTCCAGCTACTAATTATAATGCTAACTTGCAAAATTTCCCTGCATTTTAAAACAATGGAAAAATGGTGGTGGGATGATACTTAGAAGAATGGCTTCTTGTCAGTCTCCATTAACAAAAATAGGCAACACCAAGTCAGCTACTCCTCAGCATAGTTATGTCCGTCACAGCCTTCTTGGGTTTCAGGAGGCAAAAAGAAACGTTATCACAATTATGGTGAAACGCTGAACACCTGCAAATAATTTTCAACATAGTGGTTAATTGAAAAGCTCTGCGGCATACTTCTTGGAACAAGCCAGTTACCTGATCCCACGCAAAGAGGAGTATATAGAACCATTCTGGATTTCCAGCTGACGAAGTAAAGGATTATTAAAGGAACGGGATGACCATGGGGATCATCGTTAATTCTCTGAAACAGAATCCGCCCTTTTCACCTGCCAAACACATGCCCACTTCTCCTCTCTGGGGATAATAAAAACTAACCACCGAACTGACAGAGGGCCTCATCAACACATCCACATCGACCACACACACACAAAAAAAACCGTACCCTCCAGCTACTAATTATAATGCTAACTTGCAAAATTTCCCTGCATTTTAAAACAATGGAAAAATGGTGGTGGGATGATACTTAGAAGAATGGCTTCTTGTCACTCTCCACTAACAAAAATAGGCAACACCAAGTCAGCTACTCCTCAGCATAGTTATGTCCGTCGCAGCCTTCTTGGGTTTCAGGAGGCACAAACAAACGTTATCACAATTATGATGAAACGCTGAAAACCTGCAAATAATTTTCAACGTACTGGCTAATTGAAAAGCTCTGCGGCATACCTCTTGGAACAAGTCAGTTACCTGTTCCCACGCAAAGAGGAGTATATAGAACCATGGTGGATTTCCAGCTGATGAAGTAAAGGATTATTAAAGGAACGGGATGGCCATGGGGATCATCGTTAATTCTCTGAAACAGAATCCGCCCTTTTCACCTGCCAAACACATGCCCACTTCTCCTCTCTGGGGATAATAAAAACTAACCAGTGAACTGACAGAGGGCCTGACCCACCCATCCACATCGACCACACAAAAAGAAAAACCGTACCCTCCAGCTACTAATTATAATGCTAACTTGCAAAATTTCCCTGCTTTTTAAAACAATGGAAGAATGGTGGTGGGATGATACTTAGAAGAATGGCTTCTTGTCTGTCTCCACTAACAGAAATAGGCAACAGCAAGTCAGCTACTCCTCAGTATAGTTATGTCCGTCGCAGCCTTCTTGGGTTTCAGGGGGCACAAACAAACGTTATCACAATTATGGTGAAACGCTGAACACCTGCAAATAATTTTCATCGTACTGGTTAATTGAAAAGCTCTGCGGCATACTTCTTGGAACAAGCCAGTTACCTGTTCCCACGCAAAGAGGAGTATATAGAACCATGGTGGATTTCCAGCTGATGAAGTAAAGGATTATTAAAGGAACGGGATGACCATGGGGATCATCGTTAATTCTCTGAAACAGAATCCGCCCTTTTCACCTGCCAAACACATGCCCACTTCTCCTCTCTGGGGATAATAAAAACTAACCAGCGAACTGACAGAGGGCCTGACCCCCCCCATCCACATCGACCACACACAAAAAAAAACCGTACCCTCCAGCTACTAATTATAATGCTAACTTGCAAAATTTCCCTGCATTTTAAAACAATGGAAAAATGGTGGTGGGATGATACTTAGAAGAATGGCTTCTTGTCAGTCTCCACTAACAAAAATAGGCAACACCAAGTCAGCTACTCCTCAGCATAGGTATGTCCGTCGCAGCCTTCTTGGGTTCCAGGAGGCACATACAAACGTTATCAAAATTATGGTGAAACGCTGAAAACCTGCAAATAATTTTCAATGTACTGGTTAATTTGAAAACTCTCCAGCATAGTTCTTGGAACAAGCCAGGTACCTGTGCCCACGCATAGAGGAGTATATAGAAACATGGTGGAATCCCAGCTGATGAAGCAAAGGATTCTTAAAGGAATAAGATGACCATGCGGATCCTGTTTAATTCTCTGAAACAGAATCCGCACTTTTCACCTGCCAAACACATGCCCACTTCTCCTCTCTGGGGATAATAAAAACAAACCAGTGAATTCACAGATGGCCTGACCAACCCATCCACACTGACCCCACAAAAAAAAAAAAGTACCCTCCAGCTACTAATTATAATGCTAACGTGCAAAATTTCCCTGCATTTTTAAACAATGGAAAAATGGTGGTGGGATGATACTTAGAAGAATGGCTTCTTGTCAGTCTCCACTAACAAAAATAGGCAACACGAAGTCAGCTACGCCTCAGCATACTTATGTCCTTGGCAGCCATATTGGGTTTCAGGAGACACATACAAACGTTATGAGAATTATGGTGAAACGCTGAAAACCTGCAAATAATTTTCAACGTACTGCTTAATTGAAAAGCTCTGCGGCATACTTCTTGGAACAAGCCAGTTACCTGTGCCCACACATAGAGGAGTATATAGAACCATGGTGGATTCCCAGCTGATGAAGCAAAAGTTTCCAAAAGGAACGGGATGAGCATGCGGATCCTGTTTCATTCTCTGAAACAGAATCCGAACTTTTCACCTGCCAAACACATGCCCACTACTCTTCTCTGGGGATAATAAAAACAAACCAGCGATCTGACAGAGGGCCTGAACACCCATCCTGACCGACCCCACAAAAAAAAAAAGTACCCTCCAGCTACTAATTATAATGCCAATTTGGAAAATTTCCCTGCATTTTTAAACAATGGAGAAATGATGGTGGGATGATACTTAGAAGAATGGCTTCTTGTCAGTCTCCACTGACAAAAATACGCAACACCAAGTCAGCTACGCCTCAGCATAGTTATGTCCGTAGCAGCCATATTTGGTTTCAGTAGGCACATACACACGTTATCACAATTATGGTGAAACGCTGAAAACCTGCAAAGGATTTTCAACCTACTGGTTAATTGAAAAGCTCTGAGGCATACTTCTTGGAACAAGCCAGTTACTTGTGCCCACGCATAGAGAAGTATATAGAACCATGGTGGATTCCCAGCTCATGAAGCAAAGGATTCTTAAAGGAACGGGATTACCATGCGGATCCTGTTTAATTCTCTGAAACAGATCCGCAGTTTCACCTGCCATACTAATACCCACTTCTCCTCTCTGGGGTAATAAAAACAAACCAGCGAACTGACAGAGGGCCTGACCAACACATCCACACCGACCCCACAGGAAAAAAAAAAAAAAACACCGTAGCCTCCAGCTACTAATTATAATGCTAACTTGCAAAATTTTCCTACATTTTTAAACAATGGAAAAATGATGGTGAGATGATACTTAGAAGAATGGATTCTTGTCAGTCTCCACTAACAAAAATAGGCAAAACCAAGTCAGCTACGCCTCAGCATCGTTATGTTCGTGGCAGCCATCTTGGGTTTCAGGAGGCACAAACAAACGTTATCACAATTATGGTGAAACGCTGAACACCTGCAAATAATTTTCAACGTAGTGGTTAATTGAAAAGCTCTGCGGCATACTTCTTGGAACAAGCCAGTTACCTGTTCCCACGCAAAGAGGAGTATATAGAACCATGGTGGATTTCCAGCTGATGAAGTAAAGGATTATTAAAGGAACGAGATGAGCATGGGGATCATCGTTAATTCTCTGAAACAGAATCCGCCCTTTTCACCTGCCAAACACATGCCCACTTCTCCTCTCTCGGGATAATAAAAACTAACCAGCGATCTGACAGAGGGCCTAACCCCCCCCATCCACATCGCCCACACACACAAAAAAAACCGTACCCTCCAGCTACTAATTATAATGCTAAGTTCCAAAGTTTCCCTTCATTTTTAACCAACGGAAAAATGATGGCGGCATGATACTTAGAAGAATGGCTTCTTGTCAGTCTCCGCTAACAAAAATCGGCAAAACCAAGTCAGCTACGCCTCAGCATAGTTATATCTGTGGCAGCCATCTTGGGTTTCAAGGCACATACAAACGTTGTCGCAATTATGATGAAACGCTGAACACCTGCAAATAATTTTCAATGTACTTTTTATTTGAAAACCTCTGTGGCATACTTCTTGGAACAAGCCAGTCACCTGTGCCCACCCATACGGGAGTATATAGAACCATGGTGGTTTCCCAGCTGATGAAGCAAAGGATTCTTAAAGGAAGCGGATGACCATGCGGATCCTGTTTAATTCTTTGAAACAGAATCCGCACTTTTCACCTGCCAACAACATGCCCACTTCTCCTCTCTGGGGATAATAAAAACAAACCAGCGAACATCTAGAGGGCCTTGCACCCCCATCCAAACCGACACCACAAAAAAAAAAAAGTACCCTCCAGCTACTAATTATAATGCTAACTTGCACAATTTCCCTGCATTTTTAAACAATTTAAAAATCATGGTGGTATTATACTTAAAAGAATGGCTTCTTGTCAGTCTCCACTGACAAAAATAGGAAACACCAAGTGAGCTACGCCTCAGCATAGTTATATCCGTGGCAGCCATCTTGGATTTCAGCAGGCACATACAAACGTTATCACAATTATGGTGAAACGCTGAAAACCTGCAAATAATTTTCAACGTAGTGGTTAATTGAAAAGCTCTGCGGCATACTTCTTGGAACAAACCAGGTACCTGTGCCCACGCATAGAGGAGTATATAGAACCATGGTGGATTCCCAGCTGATGAAGCAAAGGATTCTTTTTTTTTTTTTTTTTTTGAGACAGAGTCTCAATTTGTTGCCCAGGCTTGAGTGAGTGCCGTGGCGTCAGCTTAGTTCACAGCAACCTCAGACTCCTCGGCTTAAACGATCCTACTGCCTCAGCCTCCCGAGTAGCTGGGACTACAGGCATGCGCCACTATGCCCGGCTAATTTTTTCTATATAGATTTTTAGTTGTCCATATAATGTCTTTCTATTTTTAGTAGAGACGGGGTCTCGCTCTTGCTCAGGCTGGTCTCGAACTCCTGACCTCGAGCGATCCACCTGCCTCGGCCTCCCAGAGTGCTAGGATTATAGGCGTGAGCCACCGCGCCCTTCCAGGATTCTTAAAGGAACGGGATGACCATGCGAATGCTGTTTAATTCTCTGAAAGAGTATCCGCACTTTTCAGCTGCCATCAAATGCCGACTTCCCCTCTCTGGGGATAATAAAAACAAACCAGCAAATTTATAGAGGGCCTGACCCCCCCATCGACACCGACCCGACAAAAAAAAAAAAAAAAAAAAACGTACCCTCCAGCTACTAATTATAAAGCTAACTTGCAAAATTTCCCTGCATTTTTTAACAATGGAAAAATGACGGTGGGCTTATACTTAGAATGGCTTCTTGTTAGTCTCCGCTGACAAAAATAGGCAACACCAAGTCGGCTACACCTCAGCATAGTTATGTCCGTGGCAGCCATCTTGGGTTTCAGGAGGCACATACAAACGTTATTACAATTAGGGTGAAATGCTGAAAACCTGCAAATAATTTTCAACGTACTGGTTAATTGAAAAGCTCTGCGGCATACTTCTTGGAACAAGCCAGTTACCTGTGCCAACGCATAGAGGAGTATATAGAACCATGGTGGATTCCCAGCTGATGAAGCAAAGGATTCTTAAAGGAATGGGATGATCATGTGGATCCTGTTTAATTCTCTGAAATAGAATCCACACTTTTCACCTGCCAAACACATGCCCACTTGTCCTCTCTGGGGATAATAAAAGAAAACCAGCGAACTCACAGAGGGCCTGAAATGCCCATCCACTCCTACCCCACAAAAAAAGAAAAAAAAATACGTACCCTACATCTAATTATAATACTAACTTGCAAAATTTCCCTCCATTTTTACGCAATGGAAAAATGATGTTGGGATGATACTTAGAAGAATGTCTTCTTGTCAGTCTCCACTAACAAAAATAGGCATCAACAAGTCAGCTATGCCTCAGCATATTTATATCCGTGGCAGCCATCTTGGGTTTAAGGAGGCACATTCAAACGTTATCACAATTACGTTTAAACATGCTAAAAACCTGACAATTCTAAAAGTACTGGTTAATTCAAAAGCTCTGTCGCATACTTCTTGGAACAAGCCAGTTACCTGTGCCCATGCAAAGAGAGGTCTAGAGAACCATGGTGGATTCCCAGGTGATGAATCAAAGGATTCTTAAAGGAACAGGCTCAAAAGTGCAGATCCTCTTTCAGTCTAAGTGTGAAACAGGATCCGCACATTTTGCCTGCAACACACATTCGCCCTTCTCATCTCTAGGGATAACAAAAACAGCCCATCGGATTTACAGATGCCCTGCCCCCGGCCCCCACCACCCCACACAAAATAGTCTGCTCCAGCGACTCGTCCTTATGCTATCTGGTGAAAGGTCATAAGCCTTTTAAAAAACTGGAGATAGGATGGTAGAATTATACCTAAAAGACTGGCTTATTGCCAGATTCCCATACCAAGTATTGGCAACAGCAAGTGACATAGGCCTCAGCATAGGTTTGTCCATGGCAGCCATCTTGGGTTTAAGGAGACACAGATGAACCTTATAACAATTATAATAAAAGGTGCTGCGAAAGCTGTTAAATAATTCTCATGGTAGTGGTTATTTCAAAAGCTCTGCGGCATAGTTCTTTGAACTAGCCAGTTAACTGGGCCCACGCATAGTGCGGTGTAGAGAACTATGGTGGATTCCCAGCTGATGAAGCAAAGGATTCTTAAAGGAACAGGATGAACATGCGGATCCTGTTTCATACTCTGAAACAGGATCTGCACTTTTCACCTGCCAAACACATGCCCACTTCTCCTCTCTGGGGATAATAAAAAGAAACCACAGAACTGGCGGAGGGCTTGCCGCACCAGCCCCCAGACCCCACATAAAAACTTCCCGTCCAGCGACTCCTTGTTATTCTAACTGCCAAAAGGTGCTCTGACTTTTAAAATAGTGGAGAAGGATGGTGAAATGATACTTAAAAGAATGTATTCTTTCCAGTCTCCAGTACCAAGGATCGGCCACACAAAGTGAGCTCGGCCTCAGCATAGTTTTGTCCATGGCAGCCATCTCGAGACGAACCTTATGACAATTATGATGAAAGGTGCTGCAAAACCTGGCAAATAATTCTCAACGTAGTGGTTTTTTCAAAAGCTCTGTGGAATACTTCTTGGAACCCGGCAGTTTTCTGGGCCCACGCATAGAGGGGTCTAGAGAACCATGATGGATTCCCAGGTGATGAATCAAAGGATTCTTAAAGGAACAGGCTGAAAAGTGCGGATCCTGTTTCAGTCTGAGACTGAAACACTATATGCACTTTTTGCCTGCAACACACATGCCCACTTCTCCTCTCTAGGGATAATAAAAACAATCAATCGGATTGACAGATGTCCTCCCCCGCCCCCCAACACTGTACACAAAAAGGTCCCCTCCAGCGACTCATCCTTATGCTATCTGGCGAAAGGTCCTCTGCGTTTTAAAATAATGAAGATAGGATGGTGGAATTATACTTAAAATACTGGCCTTTTGCCAGACTCCCATACCAATTATTGGCAACAGGAAGTGACCTAGGTGTCAGCATAGGTTTGTCCGTGGCTGCCATCTAGGGTTTTAGGAAGCACAGATGAACCTTATCAAAATTATGGTAAAAGTGCTGGAAAAGCTGGCAAATAATTTCCATAGTAGTGGTTATTTCAAAAGCTCTGAGGAAAACTTCTTGGAACCAGGCAGTTTTCTGTGTGCACTAAAAGAGGGGTCTAGAGAACCATGGTGGATTCCCAGCTGATGAAGCAAAGGATTCTTAATGGAACGGGGTGAAAAGTGCAGATCCTGTGTCTGTCTAAGACTGAAACAGGACGCACACTTTTCACCTGCCACACACATGCCCACTTTTCCTCTCTGGGGATAATAAAAACAAACCAGCGAACTGACAAAGGGCCTGCCCCCCTTCCACCCACGCAGATCCCCCCCAAAAAAATTCCCCTCCAGCTACTAATTATTATGCTAACTTGCAAAATTTCCCTGCATTTTTAAACAATGGAGAAAGGACGGTGGAGTGATACTTAGAAGAATGGCTTCTTGTCAGTCTCCACTAACAAAAATAGGCAACACCAAGTCAGCTACGCCTCAGCATAGTTATGCCCGTGGCAGCCATGTTGGGTTTAAGGAGGCACATACAAACTTTATCATAATTATGGTGAAACGTGCTGAAAACCCGGCAAATAATTCTCAACGTACTGTTTAATTCAAAAGCTCTGTGGCATACTTCTTGGAAGAAGCCAGTTACCTGGGCCCACGCATAGAGGGGTCTAGAGAACCATGGTGGATTCCAAGGTGATGAATCTAAGGATTCTTAAAGGAACAGGCTGAAAAGTGCAGATCCTGACTGAAACAGGATTCTGACTTTTTGCCTGCAACACACATGCCCACTTCTCCTCTCTAGGGATAACAAAAACAACCCATCGGATTGACAGATGGCCTGCCCCCGCCCCCCACCACCCCACACAAAATCGTGCCCTCCAGCGACTGATCCTTATGCTATCTGGCAATACGTCCTCTGCCTTTTAAAATAATGGAGATAGAATGGTGGAATTATACCTAAAAGACTGGCTTATTGCCAGACTCCCATACCAAGTATTCGCAACAGCAAGTCACCTAGGCCTCAGCACACGTTTGTCCCTGGCAGCCATCTTGGGTTTAAGGAGGCACAGATGAACCTTATCACAATTATGGTGAAAGGTGCTGCAAAAGCGGTCAAGTAATTCTCATGGTAGTGGTTACTTGAAAATCTCTGCGGCATAATTCTTTGAACTAGCCAGTTAACTGGGCCCACGCATAGAGCAGTCTAGAGGCCCATGGTGGATTCCCAGCTGATGAAGCAAGGGATTCTTAATGGAACGGGGTGAAAAGTGCGGTTTCTGTTTCAGTCTAAGACAGAAACGGGATCCGAACTTTTCACCTGCCACACACATGCCCACTTCTCCGGTCTGGGGAAAATAAAAACAATCCAGCGAACTGACAGAGGGCCTGCGCCCCCCACCCACACCGACCCCACAAATAAAAATGTCCCCTCCAGCTACTAATTATTATGCTAACTTGCAAAGGTTTCCGTGCATTTTAAAATAATGGGGAAAGTATGGTGGAATGATACTTAAAAGAATGGCCTCCTTCCAGCCTCCAGTAACAAGTGTCGTGAAATCCAAGTGACCTAGGCCTCAGCATAGTTTTCTCCGTGGCAGCCATCTTGTGTTTAAGGAGGCACAGACGATCCTTATCACAATTATGGTGATATGTGCTGCAGAAACTGGCAAATAATTCTACACGTAGTGTTTATCTCAAAAGCTGTGCAGCATACATCTTGGTACAGGCCAGTTCATGGGCCCATGTATGGAGGGTTCTAAGGAACCATGGTGGATTCCCAGCTGATGAATCAAAGGATTTTTAATGGAACCAGCTGAAAAGTGCGGATACTGTTTCAGTCTAACTGAAACAGGATCCGCACATTTCACCTGCCACAAATATATCCACTTCCCTGTCTGGGCATAATAAACACAAACAACCAGACTGACAGAGGGACTGTCCCCCAAACCACCCCGATCCCACCCAAAAACATCCCCTCCGTTGACTCATCCTTATGCTAACTGCCGAAAGTTGCTCACCTTTTAATATAAGGGAGAAAGGATGGTGCAATGATAATTAAAAGACTGGATTCTTGTCAGACTCCCGTACCAAGTATTGGCAACACCAAGCGAGAGAACCCTCAGTATAGGTTTGTCCATGGAAGCCATCTAGGGTTTAAGGAAGCACAAATGAACCTTATCAAAATTATGGTAAAAGTGCTGGAAAAGCTGGCAAATAATTTCCATGGTAGTGGTTATTTCAAATGCTCTGTGGCATACTTCTTTGAACTAGCCTGTTAAGTGGGCCCACACATAGTGGGGTGTAGAGAACTATGGTGGATTCCCAGCTGATGAAGCAAAGGATTCTTAAAGGAACAGGATGAAAAGTGCCGATCCTGTATCAGTCTAAGACTGAAACAGGATCCACACTTTTCACTTGCCACACACATGTCCACTTCTCCTCTCCGGGGATAATAAAAACAAACCACTGGACTGACAGAGGGCCTGGCTCTGCCTCTCCCACCCCACACAAAAACGTTTCCTCCAGCGACTCATCCTTAAGCTAAATGGCAATAGGTGCTCTGCCTTTTAAAATAGTTGTGAAAGGAAGGTGGAATGATACTTAAAGGAATGGCTTCTTGCCACGGACCAGTACCAATTATCGGCAACTCCAAGGGAGATTGGCCTAACCGTAGTTTTTTCTGTGGAAGCCAGCTTGGGTTTCAGGATGCACTGCCTAACCTTTTCACAATCATTGTGAAAGTTGCTGCAAAAACTGGCAAATAATACTCAATGTAGTGGTTATTTCCAAAGCTCTGCGGCATACTTCTTGGAACTAGCCAGTTACCTGGGCCCACGCTCAGGGAGGTCTAGAGAACCATGGTGGATTCCCAACTGATGAATTAAAGGATTCCAAAAGGAACAGGCTCAAAAGCGGAGATACTGTTTCAGACTGAAACAGGATCCAAAGTTTTCACCTGCCACATACATGCCCGCTTCTCCTCTCTGGGAATAATAAAAACAAACCACCGGACTGACAGAGGGCCTGCCCTCCCACACACACCCAACCCCACACAAAAAGCCGCTCCAGTGACTCATCTTTATGCTAACTGGCTAAAGGTGCACTGCCTTTTAAAATAATGGAGAAAAGACGGTGGAATTGTACTTAAAAAAAATGGCTTCTTGCCAGGCTCCAGTAAAATGTATCGGTACACCAAGGGAGCTAGGCCTCAGCATAGTTTTGTCCGTGGCAGCCTGCTTGGGTTTAAGGAGGCACAGATGAACCTTATCACAATTATGGTCAAAGGTGCTGCAAAAACTGGCAAAAAATTCTCAACGTAGTGGTTATTTCAAAAGCTCTACGGCATACATCTTGGAACTAGCCAGTTACCTGGGCCCACACATAGAGGGGTCTCGACAGCCATGGTGATTCCCAGCTGATGAATCAAAGGATTCGTAAAGGAACTGGCTGAAAAGTGCGGATCCTGTTTCAGTCTAAGACTGAAACAGGATCCGTACTTTTCACCTGCCACACACATGCCCACCTCTCCTCTTTGGGCATAATAAAGACAAACCACCAGACAGACAGAGAGCCTTCCCCTCAATGCACCACCCGACCCCACTCAAAAACGTCCCCTCCAGCAACTCATTCTTATGATAACTGGAAAAAGGTGTTCTGCCTTTTAAAATGATGGAGAAAGGATGGTGGAATCACTCTTAATAGCATGGCTTCTTGCCAGGCTCCAGTACCAACTATCGGCAACACCAAGTGAACTAGGCCTCAGCATAGTTTTGTCTGCCCCAGCCATCTTGGGTTGAAGGAGGCACGGACGAACCTTATCACAATTATGGTGAAAGGTGGTGCAAAAACTAGCAAATAATTCTCAACGTAGTGGTTATTTCAAAAGCTCTGTGGCATACTTCTTGGAACTAGCCAGTTACCTGGGCCCACGCATAGAGGTCTTTAAAGAACCATGGTGTATTCCCAGCTGATGAATCAAACGATTCTTTTTTGTTTGTTTGTTTGTTTGTTAGCTCATTATGGGGGTACAAAAGATCAGGCTATATACATTGCCCATGCCTCCCCTTTCCCCCGATTCTGAGCTTCAATTTTGTCCATTCCCTAGTCAGTGCACATCACATTCATCATGTAGGTGTGCACCCCTCCTCTCCCCCACCCCATCCCCCCCAGTTAGAACTTGAAGGGTGTCCATTCCCCAGGCAGTGCACATCACATTCATCAAGTAGGTATACACCCATCCCTTCCACCCGGCCCCAACCTCTGTCCGATACCCAATTGGTGTTGTTCCCAAATGTGCACTCAGGGAAACCAATTTGCTGGTGAGTACATGTGGTGCTTATTTTTCCATTCTTGGGATACTTCACTTAATAGAATGGGATCCAGCTCTCTCCAGGAGAACCAAAGAGATGCCATATCGCCATTATTTCTAATAGCTGAGTAATATTCCATGGTATACATATACCACATTTTGCTAATCCATTCATGAATTGATGGGCATTTGGGTTGTTTCCACATCTTTGTGATTGTGAATTGTGCTGCTATAATCATTCAGGTGCAGGTGTCTTTTTTATAGAATGACTTTTGTTCTTCTGGGTAGATGTCCAATAATGGAATTGCTGGATCGAATGGTAGGTCTACTTGAATCTGTTTAAGGTATCTCCACATTGCTTTCCACAGGGGCTGCACTAGTTTACAGTCCCACCAGCAGTGTATGAATGTACCTATCTCCCCACACCCACACCAACATGTATAGTTTTGGGACTTTTTGATAAAGGCCATTCCCACTGGAGTTAAGTGATATCTCATTGTGGTTTTGATTTGCATTTCCCTGATGATTAGAGATGTTGAACACTTTTTCATATGTTTGTTAGCCATTTTTATATCTTCTTTTGAAAAATTTCTATTTATGTCCTTTGCCCACTTTTTGATAGGGTTGTTTGATTTTTTCTTACTGATTTTCCTGAGTTCTAAATAGATTCTTGTTATCAGTCCTTTATCTGATGTGTAGTATGCGAAAATTTTTTCCCATTCTGTAGGTTGTCCATTTACTCTCGTGACTGTTTCTTTGGCTGTGCAGAAGCTTTTTAATTTGATCAGGTCCCATTTATTTATTTTTGTTGTTGCTGTGATTGCTTTAGGGGTCTTCTTCATAAATTCTTTGCCTAGGCCAATGTCTGTAAGAGTCTTTCCTACATTTTCTTCTAGAATTCTAATAGTTTCTGACCTTAGGTTTAAGTCTGTTAACCACTGTGATTTGATTTTTGTGAGGGGTGAGAGTTATGTGTCCTGTTTTAGTCTTCTACATGTGGACATCCAGTTTTCCCAGCACCATTTATTAAATAAGGAATCTTTTCCCCAGAGTATGTTTTTGTCTGCTTTGTCAAAGATTAGATGGCTATATGAGGATGGTTTTATATTGGGATTTTCTGTTCTGTTCCACTGGTCTGTGTCCCTGCACTTGTGCCAGTACCAGGCTGTTTTAAGAACCACAGCCTTGTAGTATAGTTTGAAGTCTGGCAAATTAATACTTCCCATTTTGTTTTTGTTGTTTAAGATTGCTTTTGCTAAACGGGGTCTTCCCTGGTTCCATACAAAGCGTAAAATTATTTTTCCTATGTCTGTGAAAAAAGATGTTGGTAATTTAATAAGGATTGCATTGAATCTGTAGATAACTTTGGGCAGTATAGACATTTTAACAATGTTGATTCTACCGATCCATGAGCATGGTATGGTTTTCCACCTATTTACATGTTCTGCAATTTCCTTCCTCAGTGTTTCATAGTTCTCCCTATAGAGGTCCTTTACCTCCTTAGTTAAATAAATTCCTAGGTATTTTATTTTCTTTGTTGCTATTTTGAAGGGTATTGAGTCCTTAATTTGGTTTTCCATTTGACTGTTATTGGCATATATGAATGCCTCTGATTTGTGTGTATTGATTTTGTATCCTGAGACTTTACTGAATTCATTGATCAATTCCAGGAGTCTCTTGGTTGAAACCTTGGGGTTTTATAGATATAACATCATATCATCAGCAAAGAGTGAGAGTTTGATCTCTTCTGTCCCTATTTCAACTCCCTTGATTCTGCTCTCTTGCCTGATAGCTCTTGCAAGGACTTCCAATACTATGTAGAAAAGTAATGGGGACAGTGGTAAGCCTTGTCTGGTTCCAGTTTGAAGTGGGAATGCTTTCAGTTTTTCCCCATTCAGTATGATGTTGGCTGAGGGTTTGTCGTATATGGCTTGTATCATTTTTATATAGGCCCCATCTATGCCTATTTTGTTAAGTGTTCTTATCATAAAAGGGTGTTGAATTTTGTCAAATGCTTTCTCTGCATCTATTGAGAGGATCATCTGATCTTTATTTTTGCTTCTATTTATGTGATGAATTACATTCCCATATGTCAAACCATCCCTGCATCTCTGGGATGAAGCCCACTTGGTCGTGATGGATTATTTCTTTGATAAGCACTTGGATTCGATTTGTTAGAATTTTATTGAGAATTTTTGCATCTATATTCATAAGAGAAATTGGTCTATAGTTCTCTGTTTTAGTTGCATCCTTTCCTGGATTTGGTATCAGGATTATGTTGGCTTGGTAAAAAGTGTTGGGGAGAATCCCATCCTTCTCTATATTGGAGAATAGTTTATGTACGATGGGCACCAGTTCTTCTTTGTAGGTATGGTAGAATTCAGGTGTGAACCCATCTGGTCCAGGGCTTTTCTTTTTGGGAAGGTTTTTTATTGCTGTTTCAATTTCAGATCTAGATATCGGTCTATTCAGGAATTCTATTTCTTCCTGGTTGAGCCTGGGAAGGCTGTGTGTTTATAAGAATTTGTCCATTTCCTCCAGGTTTTCTAATTTGTGTGCATAAAGATTTTTGTAGAATTCATAGATGATATCATGTATCTCTGTGGCATCAGTCGTGATTACTCCTTTCGTGTTCCTGATCGAGGTTATAAGAGATTTTTCTTTTCTGCTCTTGGTTAGTTTAGCCAGAAGTGTGTCAATTTTGTTTATTTTTTCAAAGAACCAACTTTTGGTTTTATTAATCTCCGTTATGGTTTGGTTTAATCTCCCTTATGCTCCCTTATGGTCCTTTTCATTTAGTTCTGATTTAATCTTAATAATTTCCTTCTGCTGGGTTTGGGTTTGGTCTCTTCTTTCTTCTCCAGCTCTTTGAGTCTATTCATTAGATTGTCTATTTGTAAGTTTTCTGTCTTTTTGGTATAGGCATTTATGGAAATAAATTTTCCTCTCAGGACTGCTTTAGCTGTGTCCCACAGATTTTGATAAGTTGTATCTCCTTTGTCGTTTAATTCAAAGAATCTTTTGATTTCTGACTTGATTTCTTCATTTATAAAATGATTGTTCAGGAGAAGGTTATTTAGCTTCCATGACTTTGAGTAGAAATGAGGATTTCTGTTAGGGTTCATTGTTACTTTTATTCCACTGTGATCCGAGAAGCTGCATGGTATTATTTCTATATTTTTAAATTTTTTAAGACATTCTTTATGTCCTAAGATATGGTCAATCTTGGAGAATGTCCCATGAGCTGATGAGAAGAACTTATATTCAGTGGTATTTGGGTAGAATGTCCTGTAGATGTCAGTCAGGCCCATTTGTTCTAGCATTCTATTTACGTCCAATATTTCTTTGTTTATTTTTTGTTTGGAGGATCTGTCTTGAACTGTCAGTGGCGTGTTAAAATCTCTGGCTACTAAAGTGTTGTTATCTATCATTTGGTTCAGATCAAGTAGGGTTTGCTTTATGAATCTGGGTGCACCTAGATCGGGTGCATATATGTTAAGTATAGTTATGTCTTCTTGTTGAATTGTACCCTTCACCAGTATATAGTAACCATCTTTGTGTTTCTTTACTTTTGTTGATTTAAAAACTACGTTATCGGAGATTAGAACTGCCACGCCAGCTTTCTTTTGGGTTCCATTTGCTTGGAATATTGATTTCCACCCTTTTATTTTCAGTCTAAATGCATCCTTGCAGGTTAGATGAGTTTCCTGAAGACAGCAGATACTTGGCTTATATCTTTTTTATCCATTGGGCCAGTCCATGTCTCTTGAGTGGGGAATTCAATCCATTCACATTTAATGAGAGAACTGATAAGCGAGACAGATTGCTGTTCCTCATGTTGGGTTGAATTTCATTGATCTGTTTTCTCTCTTGAGCCATTATGATAACTGTGTTTTCATATTTATCTCTTGATTAGTGTTACATTCGAGGGTCCTTCTTGTGCTGGACCACGTGTAACTCTGTTTTGAATACTTCTTGGAAAGCTGCTCTTGTCTTGGTGAATTCTCTGAGTTTTTGTTTATCTGAGAATGTCTTAATTTCACCTTCATATATAAAACTGAGCTTATCTGGGTACAGGATTCTAGGCTGGGCATTATTCTGTTTCAGAAGAGTGAGAATGGGGCTCCAATCTCTTCTTGCTTGTAAGGTTTCAGTTGAGAAATCTGGCGTGATTCGGATGGGCTTTCCTTTGTATGTTACTTGTTTCTTTCTCCTTACAGATTGAAGAAGGGCCTCGTTAGTGGATATTTTGGTCAGTCTGATAACTACATGACGTGGTGTCTTCCTATTTGGTATGAATCTCTCAGAGGTTCTTTGAGCTTCTTGAACCTGTGTATCTAGAGATTTGGCAAGGCCTGGGAAATTTTCCTCAATTATATCTTCAGATACTTTATTCAACCCTTGCTTATTGTCTTCTTCACCCTCAGGAATGCCGATAACTCTCACGTTAGGCTTCTTCACATAATCCCACATTTCTTGTAGACTATGATTATTTCTCATGTTTCTTTGTTTTAACTCTGTGACTGCCTTATTTAATTGGAAAGTGTTATCTTCGATCTCTGAGATTCTTTCTTCTGTTTGATCTACCCTGCTCTTGAGACTTTCCACTGTGTTTTGTAGCTCCTTGAATAAATTTTTCATTTCCAGGAGTTCAGTTTGATTTTTCTTCAGTATTTCAATTTCTTTGGTGAATTTTTCTTCCAAGTCCTGGATCTTTTTTGTGGTTTCTTTGTGTTGATTATCCATTTTTTCTTGCATAATGTTCAGCGTATTTATGATCCATGTTTGAAATTCTTCCTGTGACATGTTGCTATTTGGAATCTGCTTTGTGTTAATTGGTGGAGAACTAGTAATCCTCTTTGAGGGCATGGTTTCAGCTTGATTCTTTATACTCCTAGAGTTCCTTCGCTGAGCCCTTCCCATCTGAATGAATCCTTAAGATCCCTTCTTTCAGCTTTAGTCTGGATAGGGGCACACTGTGAGTGCCAGGTAAGCTGCCTCCTCTGTCACTAGGGGGAGCCCTTCACATATTGTTCAGGATTTTGCTAGCTCCGCTGGGGGGGCTGCCCCTCTTCCTCTCCCGAGGTGGCTTCTGTCTCTCTCTGTGAGAAAGACAGTGGATAGGGAGAGTGGAGCGGTGCCCTCATTCGCCCAACGCCCCAGCCACTGCAGTTCCCGCGGGCGATGGTCTGCCCCACCCCAATGTCTGCAAGGTCCACGCTCTACTCTCTCGTGACTGGGGAACCACTCAGTGTTCACACAAAGGTGGAGCTCCTAGTCAGGGTCCGTGGACTAGGGAAGGGAGCCGCCCAGGGAGCCGCCCGGTACCCAATCGCTCCTCAGCGTTTAGGCTGTGGACCCCGACAATGGCGGCCGCCCGTCTGCAGATCACTGTCACTGGGGTTGAATGCTCAGGGACCGGCAGAGGCCAGAGGAGCCGGGGACCGGGAGAATCCAGCCGCCCACCTATACGAGGCAGTTTGGCATCTGCTAGAGCCGGGACCAAAGCAGCCCCACCGCCCGCGTATAGGAGACAGTTGCTAGGTGCGTCAGCTGCGCACAGCACTCCAGGGTCCAAAATGCCTCCTGCCAATGTCTCCTCTCTGCAGAGCCCCACATCTCCCGTGGCGATTCTGCACCGACTTCAGGCAGATCCTCAATTGAGTGGGTGTGGAGGTCAGAGGGGGAACAAGATGCTTTCCTGTGGGGCTGAACCCACCCCACTCTCTGGTGAGGTGGGTACAGCTGTCCCGTGCTCCCTTCTCTATTGGCCATCCCGCACTCTCCAGATTTTGGTGATTTATTTCCCTAATCACCTCAGTCTTTTCTTGCTCTCTCTCTCTGTCCCACGCTGATTCTCCATGGATTCACACCACCGTTCTTGTGGGGAAGTGAACCTCTAGGGTTGTGGGCAGTGGGAGACCCATGCCTTCCACTCCAGGAGCACGAATCCAGGAGGTCACCACCATTCCACCATCATTGAGAATGAATCAAAGGAGTCTTAAAGGAACGGGCTGAAAAGTGCGGATCCTGTTTCAGTCTAAGTCTGAAACAGGATCCGCACTTTTCACCTGCCACACACATGCCCACTTCTCCTCTCTGGGCATAATAAAAACAAACCACTGGACTGACAGAGGGCTTGCCCCCCCACACACACCACACGACCCCACACAAAAACGTCCCCTCCAGGGACTCATTCTTATGCTAACTGGCAAACGGTGCTATGCCTTTTAAAATAATGGAAAAAGGATGGTGGAATGATACTTGAAAGACTGGTTTTATTCCACGCTCCCGTACCAAGTATCGGCAACACCAAGTGAGCTAGGCCTCAGCATAGTTTTTTCCCTGGCAGCCATCTTGGGATTAAGGAGGCAGAGAAGTACCTTGTCACAATTATGGTGAAAGGTGCTGCAAAAACTGGCAAATAATTCTCCACGTAGTGGTTATTTCAAAAGCTCTATGGCATACTTCTTGGAACCAGCTAGTTACCTGGGGCCACGCATAGAGGGTTATAGAGAACCATGGTGGATTCACGGAAGAAGAGTCAAATGATTCTTAAAGGAACGGGCAGAAAATGTGGATCCTGTTTCAGTCTAAGACTAAAACAGGATCCGCACTTTTCACCTGCTGCACACATGCCAACTTCTCCTCTCTGAGGATTAAAAATAAAAAACACTGGACTGGCAGAGCGCCTGCCCCCTCACACACCACCTGACCCCACACAACAACGTGCCCTCCAGCAACTCATTTGCTAACTGGCAAAAGGTGCTCTGCCTTTTAAAACAATGGAAAAAGGTTGGTGGAATGATACTTAAAAGACTGGCTTCTTGCCAGGCTCCAGTACCAAGTATAGGCAATACCAAGTGAGGTAGGCCTCAGCATGGTTTTGTCCATGGCAGCCAGCTTGGTTTAAGGAGGCAGAGACGAACCTTGTCACAATTATGGTGAAAGGTGCTGCAAAAACTGGCAAATAATTCTCCACGTAGTGTTTATTTCAAAAGCTCTGCAGCATAATTCTTGAAAGTATCCAGTTAAAGGGTCCCACGCATTGAGGGGTTCAGAGAACCATGGTAGATTGCCAGGTGATGAATCAAAGGATTCTTAAAGAAACGGGCTGAAAACTGCTGATCCTCTTTCACCCTAAGACTGAAAGAGGATCAGCACTTTTCACCTGCCACACACATGCCCACTTCTCCTCTCTGGGCCTAATAAAAACAAACCGCCAGACTGAAAGATGCCCTGACCCCCAAACACCACCCGACCCCACAAAAAAAGTCCCTTCCAGCGACTCATTCTTATGCTAACTGCCAAAAGGTGCTCTGCCATTTAAAATAGTGGAGAAAGGATCATGGAATGATACTTAAAAAACTGGCTTCTTGCCAGGGTCCAGTACCAAGTATTGGCAACACCAAGTGAGCTATGCCTCAGCATAGTGTTTTCCATGGCAGCCATCTTGTGTTTAAGGATGCAGAGGCGAATCTTAACACAATTATTGTGAAAGGTGCTGCAAAAACTGGCAAATAATTCTCACCGTAGTAGTTATTTCAA
>NW_027182818.1:1802500-1942500 GCF_041146395.1 Eulemur rufifrons
GTTAACGCTCAGGGTTTACTGTTAGGGTTAGGGTTAGTTTTAGGTTTAGAGTTATGTGCTATGGTTTGTGTTAGAGGTTAGGGTTAGGTTTACCGTTCACGGTTAGGGTTACGTTTAGGGTTTAGCATTAGGGTTAAGGTTAGGGTTAAGGGATAGGATTAGGGTTAAGTGTTAGGTTTAGGGTTGAAGATTAGGATTAGGGTTAGTATTAAAGGTTAGCATGAGATTTAACGCTTAGGGATAAGGTTTAGAGTTAGGGTTTACTGTTAGGGTTAGGGTTAGTTTTAGGGTTAGAGTTATGTGCTATGGTTTGTGTTAGAGGTTAGGGTTAGGTTTACTGTTCACGGTTATGGTTACGTTTAGGGTTTAGCATTAGGGTTAGGGAATAGTTTTAGGGTAAGGGTTTAGAGTTAGTGTTGGGCTTTAGGCTCGGGGCTTCGGTTCAGGGTCAGGGGTTAGGGTCGGTGGTACGGCCTAGCTTTAGTGGTGAGTTAAAGGGCTCAACACCTGGTTAATCTAAGGTGAGACGGGTGCGGTCGGAGTCATCACGAAAGCACAACATCATTCCCTGGGCCTTGGGACAGGACCTACATGCAGGACTCAGTCGGAGCCTCATCACACACATGGCATGGCTGTACTGTAGGCTTCCTTCACTCTGGGAATGGAAGTAGTGTGAGAATTAGGGTTGGGGTTGGGGTTAGGGATTTCGAGTTAGGGGTTAGGTTTCGAGTCAGGGTTAGGTGCTAGGGATTAGTGGTTAGGGTTAGAGTTAGTGTTAGGGGTTAGGTGTTAAGTCTGGGTTAGGGGGCCAGGGTAAGGTTTAGGGTTGGAGTTAGCGTTAGGGTTAGGGGTTAGGGTTAAGGGAGAGGGTTAGGTATCAGGGTGAGGGATAGAGGGTTAACAGTTGGGGTTAAGCTTAGGGGTTAGGGATAGTGTTAGAGTTAAGGGTTAGAAGTATGGTTCAGGTTTATGTTTAGCATTAGGGGTTGGGGTTAGTGTTAACTGTAGGTCAGTGTTGGGGTTAGATCTCTAGGCATTAGGGTAAAGGTTAGGGTTAGGGTTAAGTGTTAGGGTTCTGTTTAATGGTTAGGATTGGGAATAGGGTTAAGGGTTAGGGTTAAGGTTAGGGTTTATGACTAAGGATCAACCGTTAGGGTTACTTTTAGGCGTAGGTTTAGGGTAAGAGGTTAGGGTTAGTGTTAGTGTTGTTGGTCGGGTTAAGGTTAGGGTTGGCATTTCAGAATTAGGGATTAGGTGTTACGGTTATGGCTAGGAGTTAGGGTTAGAATGACGGTATAGGGCTTTTTCTCAGGGTGTCATGCATTAACGATAAGATATCGGGTTAAAGTTAGGGTTATGGTGAGGTTTACCTGTTAAGGTGAGCAGTAGGATCAGGGTTATGTGTTATGTTCTGGGTTAGGCTTATGGTTGAATGGTAGGGTTTATGCTTAGGGCACGGGCCCTGTATGCCCTAGGAGGCAAAGTTAGGTGTCTGTGATGGTCGCTGGGAACCCACTCTATCGCACGCAGTGTATGGGCCTCTGGGTTTCAGGCAGGACACTGGCAGAGCGTCCTTTCACGCATGGCATGGGAGGATTGCAGGCTTTCTAAACTATAAGAAAGCAAGAAGTCTGAGAATTAGATTTAGGGTTAGGATTATGGTTAGGGTTAAGGATGAAGTTTAGTGTTAGGGTGAGGGCTTAGGGTTAGGGATTAGGGTTAGGGTTAAAGGTTACTCTTAGATTTAACAGTTACACTTTGGTTTAGGGTTGAGGTTTACGGTTAGGGTAAAGATGAGGGGTTAGGGTTTGGTACAGGGTTAGGGTTAAGTGTTAGGTTTAGGGTTGAAGATTAGGATTAGGATTAGGATTAAAGGTTAGCGTGAGAGTTAACGCTTAGGGTTAAGGTTAAGAGTTAGCGTTAGCGTTAGGGTTAGGGTTAGTTTTAGGGTTAGAGTTATGTGCCATGGTTTGTGTTAGAGGTTAGGATTAGGTTTACTGTTCATGGTTAGGGTTACGTTTAGGGGTAGCATTAGGGTTAGAGTTAGGGTTAGGGTTAAGGGATAGGATTAGGGTTAAGTGTTGAGCTTAGGGTTAGGGTTTAGTGTTAGGGTTATCCTTAAGGATTAGGGTTAGGGTCAGGGTTAAATGTTTGGGTGCGGGTAATGGTTAGGGTCAGGGTTAAGGTTTATAGATAGGGTTAGTGTTAAGGGTTACGGGTAGGTTTAGGGTTCAGGGTTTAGAGTTAGCATTAGGGCTTAAGGTTAGGATTAGGTGGTAGGTTAGATTTAGGGTTAGATCTAGGCGTTAGAGTAAGGGTTAAGAGATAGGATTAGGTTTAATGCTTAGGATTAGGGTTAGGGTTTGGGGTTAAGTGTGAGGGGTTAGGTTTAAGGATCAAAGGTTAGGGTTATTTTTAGCTGTAGTGTTAGGTTTAGGGATAAGGGATAAGATTGGCGTAAGGGTTTTCCTTACTGTTAGGGTTAAGGGTCAGGCTTAGATTAAAGGTTAAGGTTAGGGTCAGTGTTAAGGGTTAGGGTGAGGGTTAACGGTTACGGTAAAGGTTAAGCGTTAGTGTTAGGGATTAGCGATTAGGGTTTTTGGTAAGTGTTAGGGTTAGGAGTTCGTGTTTTATGAAGGGGTATGGTTAGAATTAGGATTGGGGTTAGTGTTAGGGTTAGGTTTAGGGGTTAGGCTTAGGGTAAAAGGATAGGGTTAGGGTTAAGGGTTGGGATCAGGTTTAGGGTTAAAGTTTAGTGTTCTGGTTAATGTTTAGTGTTATGGTCCAGTTTAAGAGTTAGGGTGAGGGTTAACGGTTAGGATTAGGCTTAGAGGTTGGGATATAGTGTTGGTTCAGTGTTAGTGTTAGATTTAGGGTTCAGGGTTAGGGTTAGCTTTAGGGGTTATGGTTAGGGTTAGGTGTTAGGTTAGTGTCAGGGTTAGGTCTAGTCGTGAGGGTAAGGTTTAGGGTTTGCTTTAAGCGCTAGGGTTAGGTTTAATGTTTAGGATTAGGATTAGGGTTAAGGGTTAGGGTAAGGCTTAGGGGTTAGGGTCAAGGGTTAGGGTTTTTGTTAGGCATAGAGTTGGGGTTAGAAGTAAGGGTTACTGTCAGTGTTAGGGTTGTAGGTAGGGTTACGGTTAGGGTTAGCAGTTTAGAATTAGGGTTAGGGATTAGGTGTTACAGTTATGACTAGGAGATAGGGTTAGAATTATGGGATAGGGGTTGTTCTCAGGGAATGGGTTATGCATTAACGTTAGGATAAGAGGTTAAAGTTAGGCTCATGGTGAGGTTTACGTGTTAAGGGGAGAAATAGGAACAGGGTTGGGTGTTATGTTCAGGGTTAGGGTTATCTGTTAAAGGTATTGTTTATGCTTAGCGCACGGGCCCTGTCTGCATTAGGCTGGCGGGGGGAGTTTAGGGGGCTGGAATTGTACCCGGGAACCCACTCTATCATACTCTGGGTATGGGCCCGTGGGTTTCATGCAGGACACAGTGGTAGAGCCTCCTTTCACACATGGCATGGGAGGATTGCAGGCTTTCTAAACTCTAAGAAAGCAAGAAGTCTTATAATTTGATTTTAGGGTTAGGTTTATGGATAGGGTTAAGGATAAATTTTAGTGTTAGTGTGAGGGCTTAGGGTTAGGGATTAGGGTTAGGGTTAAAGGTTACTCTTAGATTTAACGGTTACACTTTGGTTTAGGGTTGAGGTTTACGGTTAGGATTAAGATGAGGGGTTAGAGTGTGGTACAGGGTTCGGGTTAAGTGTTAGGTTTAGGGTTGAAGATTAGGATTAGGGTTAGGATTAAAGGTTAGCATGAGAGTGAACGCTTAGTGTTAAGGTTAAGAGTTAGGGTTTAGGGCCGGGCGCGGTGGCTCACGCCTGTAATCCTACCACTCTGGGAGGCCGAGGTGGGTGGATCGTTTGAGCTCAGGAGTTCAAGACCAGCCTGAGCAAGAGCGAGACCCCATCTGTACTAAAAATAGAAAGAAATTATATGGACAGCTAAAAATATATATAGAAAAAAATTAGCCGGGCATGGTGGCGCATGCCTGTAGTCCCAGCTGCTCGGGAGGCTGAGACAGGAGGATTCCTTGAGCTCAGGAGTCTGTGAGGTTGCTGTGAGCTAGGCTGATACCACGGCACTCACTCTATCTTGGGCAACAGAGTGAGACTCTCTCAAAAAAAAAAAAAAAAAGATTTAGGGTTTAGGGTTATGGTTACGGTTAGGGTTAGTTTTAGAGTTAGAGTTATGTGCTATGGTTTATGTTAGAGGTTAGGGTTAGGTTTACTGTTCACGGTTAGGGTTACGTTTAGGGTTTAGCATTAGGGTTAAGGTTAGGGTTAAGGGATAGGATTAGGGTTAAGTGTTAGGTTTAGGGTTGAAGATTAGGATTAGGGTTAGGATTAAAGGTTAGCATGAGATTTAACGCTTAGGGATAAGGTTTAGAGTTAGGGTTTACTGTTACGGTTAGGGTTAGTTTTAGGGTTAGAGTTATGTGCTATGGTTTGTGTTAGAGGTTAGGGTTAGGTTTACTGTTCACGTTTAGGGTTGGGTTTAGGGTTTAGCATTAGGGTTAGGGATTAGGTTTAGGGTAAGGGTCTAGAGTTAATGTTGGGCTTTAGGCTCGGGGCTTAGATTCAGGGTCAGGGGTTAGCGTTGGTGGTAGGGCTTAGCTTTAGCGGTCAGTTTAAGGGCACAGGACCTGGTTAATCTACTGTGAGAGGGGTGCGGTCGGAGTCACCACGAAAGCACAACATCATTCCCTGGGCCTTGGGACAGGACCTCCATGCAGGACTCAGGCGGAGCCTCATCTCACACATGGCATGGCTGTATTGTAGGCTTGCTTCACTCTGGGAATGGAAGTAGTGTGAGAATTTGGGTTGGGGTTGGGGTTAGGGTTTTTCGTGTTAGGGGTTAGGTTTCGAGTCAGGGTTAGGTGCTAGGGATTAGTGGTTAGGGTTAGAGTTAGTGTTAGGGGTAAGGTGTTAAGTCTGGGTTAGGGGGCCAGGGTAAGGTTTAGGGTTGGAGTTAGCGTTAGGTTTAGGGGTTAGGGTTAAGGGATAGGGTTAGGATTCAGGGTGAGGGTTAGAGGGTTAGCAGTTGGTGTTAGGCTTAGGGGTAAGGGATAGTGTTAGGGTTAAGGGTTAGGAGCTTGGTTCAGGTTTAAGGTTAGCATTAGGGGTTGGGGTTAGTGTTAACTGTAGGTCAGTGTTGGGGTTAGATCTCTAGGCGTTAGGGTAAAGGTTAGGGTTAGGGTTAAGAGTTAGGGTTCTGTTTAATGGTTAGGATTGGGAATAGGGTTAAGGGTTAGGGTTAAGGTTAGGGGTTATGACGAAGGATCAACGGTTAGGGTTACTTTTAGGCGTAGGATTAGGGTAAGGGGTTAGGGTTAGTGTTAGTGTTGTTGGTCGGGTTAAGGTTAGGGTTGGCGTTTCAGAATTAGGGATTAGGTGTTACGGTTATAGCTAGGAGTTAGGGTTATAATGACGGTATAGGGCTTGTTCTCAGGGTGTGATGCATTAACGTTAAGATATGGGGTTAAAGTTAGGGTTATGGTGAGGTTTACCTGTTAAGGTGAGCAGTAGGATCAGGGTTAGGTGTTATGTTGTGGGTTAGGCTTATGGGTGAGGGGTAGGGTTTATCCTTAGGGCACGGGCCCTGTATGCTCTAGGAGGCAAAGTTAGGTGTCTGTGATGGTCCCTGGGAACCCACTCTACCGCACGCAGTGTATGGGCCTCTGGGTTTCATGCAGGACACTGTGGCACAGCCTCCTTTCACGCATGGCGTGGGAGGATTGCAGGCTTTCTAAACTCTAAGAAAGCAAGAAGTCTGAGAATTAGATTTAGGGTTAGGGTTATGGTTAGGGTTAAGGATGAAGTTTAGTTTTAGGGTGAGGGCTTAGGCTTAGGGATTACGGTTAGGGTTAAAGGTTACTCTTAGATTTAACGGTTACACTTTGGTTTAGGGTTGAGGTTTAAGGTTAGGGTTAAGATGAGGTGTTAGGGTTTGGTACAGGGTTAGGGTTAAGTGTTAGGTTTAGGGTTGAAGATTAGGATTAGGGTTAGGATTAAAGGTTAGCGTGAGAGTTAACGCTTAGGGTTAAGGTTAAGAGTTAGGGTTTAGGGTTAGGGTTAGGGTTAGTTTTAGGGTTAGAGTTATGTGCTATGGTTTGTGTTAGAGGTTAGGGTTAGGTTTACTGTTCACGGTTAGGGTTACGTTTAGGGGTTAGCATTAGGGTTAGGGTTAGGGTTAAGGGTTAGGATTAGGGTTAAGTGTTGGGCTTAGGGTTAGGGTTTAGTGTTAGGGTTAACATTAAGGATTAGGGTTAGGGTCAGGGTTAAATGCTTGGGTGCGGGTAATGGTTAGGGTCAGGGTTAAGGTTCACGGATAGGGTTACTGTTAAGGGTTACAGGTAGGTTTAGGGTTCAGGGTTAGCGTTAGCATTAAGGCTTAAGGTTAGGATTAGGTGGTAGATTAGATTTAGGGTTAGATCTAGGCGTTAGGGTAAGTGCTAGGGTTAGGGGTAAGAGATAGGGTTAGGTTTAATGCTTAGGATTAGGGTTAGGGTTTGGGGTTAAAGTAAGTGTTAGGGGTTAGGTTTAAGGATCAAAGGTTAGGGTTATTTTTAGCTGTAGTGTTAGGGTTAGGGATAAGGGATCCCATTAGCATTAAGGGTCTTCCTTACTGTAGCGTTAAGGGCTAGGCTTAGAGTTAAAGGTTCAGGTTAGGGTCAGTGTTAAGAATTAGGGTGAGGGTTAACGGTTAGGGTAAAGGTTAAGCGTTAGGGTTAGGGATTAGTGATTAGGGTTTTTGGTTAGTGTTAGGGTTAGTGGTTAGGAGTTAGTGTTTTATGAAGGGGTATGGTTAGAATTAGGATTGGGATTAGAGTTAGGGTTAGGTATAGGGGTTAGGTTTAGGGGTTAGTTTTAGGGTAAAAGGATAGGATTAGGGTTATGGGTTGGGCTTAGGTTTAGGGTTAAAGTTTACTGCTAGGGTTAGGGATAGGGTTCAGGGTTAGCTTTAGGGGTTCTGGTTACGGTTAGGTGTTAGGTTAGTGTCAGGGTTAGGTCTAGTCGTGAGGGTAAGGTTTAGGGTTAGCTTAAGAGCCAGGGTTAGGTTTAATGGTTAGGATTAGCATTACGGTTAAGGGTTCGGGTAATGCGTAGGGGTTAGCGTGAAGAGTGAAGGGTTAGGGCTTTTGTTAGGCATAGCGTTGGGGTTATAACTAAGGGTTCCTGTCAGTGTTAGGGTTGTAGGCAGCGTTACGGTTAGGCTTAGCGGTTTAGAATTAGGGTTAGGGATTAGGTGTTACACTTATGACTAGGAGATAGGGTTAGAATTATTGGATAGGGTATGTTCTCAGGGAATGGTTTATGTATTAACGTTACAATAAGAGGTTAAAATTAGGCTCACGGTGAGGTTTACGTGTTAAGGGGAGAAATAGGAACAGGGTTAGGTGCTATGTTCAGGGTTAGGGTTATCTGTTAAAGGTATTGTTTATGCTTAGCGCACGGGCCCTGTCTGCATGAAGCTGGGGGGAGGTTAAGGGGCTGGCATTGTCACCGGGAACCCGCTGTATCGGACTCTGGGTATGGGCCCGTGGTTTTCATGCAGGACACAGTGGTAGAGCCTCCTTTCCAACATGGCATGGGAGGATTGCAGGCTTTCTAAACTCTAAGAAAGCAAGAAGTCTGAGAATTAGATTTAGGGTTAGGATTATGGTTAGGGTTCAGGATGAAGTGTAGTGTTATGGTGAGGGGATAGGGTTACAGATTAGGGTTACGGTTTAAGGTTACTCTTAGGTTTAACAGTTACAGTTCGTTTTAGTGTTGAGGTTTGCAGATAGGGTTAAGATGAGGGGTTAGGGTTTGGTACATGGTTAGGGTTGTGTTAGGTTTATGGTTGAAGATTAGGATTAGGGTTCGGATTAAAGGTTAGCATGAGAGTTAACGGTTAAGGTTAAGGTTAAGGGTTAGAGTTAGGGTTTAGGTTCGGGGTTAAGCGTTAGGGTTAGTTTTAGGGTTAGAGTTATGTGTTAGGGTTTGTGTTAGAGGTTAGGGTTAGGTTTACTGTTCACGGTTAGGGTTACCTCTAGGGGTTAGCATTAGGGTTAGGGATTAGGTTTAGGGTTAGTGTTTAGAGTTAGTGTTGGGCTTTAGGCTCGGGGCTTAGGTTCAGGGTCAGGGGTTAGGGTTGGTGGTAGGGCTTAGCTTTAGTGGTCAGTTTAAGGGCACTGGACCTGGTTAATCTACGGTGAGAGGGGTGTGGTCGGTGTCACCACGAAAGCACAACATCATTCCCTGGGCCTTGGTAGAGGACCTACATGCAGGACTCAGGCGGAGCCTCATCTCACACATGGCATGGCTGTATTGTAGGCTTGCTTCACTCTGGAAATGAAATTAGTGTGAGAATTAGGGATAGGTTTGGGGTCAGGGGTTTCGAGTTAGGGATTAGGTTTCGAGTCAGGGTCAGGTGCTAGGGATTAGTGGTTAGGGTTAGAGTTAGTGTTAGGGCTTAGGTGTTAAGTCTGGGTTCGGGGGCCAGGATTAGTTTTAGGGTTGGGGTTAGCGTTAGGGTTAGGTGTTAGGGTTAAAGTTTAGGCTTAGAGTCAGGGTTAAGTTTTAGGGTGAGGCTTAACATTTAGGGTTAAGGTTAGGGGGTTAGGGATAGGGTTAGGGTTAAGGGTTAGTTTTATAGTTCAGGTTTAAGGTTAGGATCAGGGGTTAGGGATAGTGTTAACTGTAGGTCAGTGTTGGGGTTAGATCTCTAGGCATTAAGGTATAGGTTAGGGGTAGAGTTAAGTAGGGTTATGTTTAATGGTTAGGATTGGGATTAGCGTGAAGGGTTAGGGTTAAGGTTTAGGGGTTATAACTAAGTATCAATGGTTAGGGTTACTTTTAGGTGTAGGGTTAGGGTAAGTGTTTAGGGTTAGTGTTAGTGTTGTTGGTAGGATTAAGGTTAGGGTTGGCGTTTCAGAATTAGGGATTAGGTGTTACGGTTATGGCTAGGAGTTAGGGTTAGAATTACGCTATAGGGCTTGTTCTCAGGGTGTCATGCATTATCATTAATATAAGGGGTTAAAGTTAGGGTTACGGTGAGGTTTACGTGTTAAGGTGGACAGTAGGATCAGGGTCAGGTGTTATGTTTTGGGTTAGGGTTATGGGTGAGGGGTAGGGTTTGTGCTTAGGGCACAGGCCCTGTATGCACTAGGAGGCGAAGTTAGGGGTCTGTGATGGTCGCTGGGAACCCACTCTATCGTACGCAGTGTATGGGCCTCTGGGTTTCATGCAGGACACTGTGGCAGAGCGGGCTTTCATGAATGGCTTAGTAGGATTGTAGGCTTCCAAAACTCTGAGAACGCAAGAAGTCTGAGAGTTAGATTTAGAGTTAGTATTATGGTACGGGTTAGGGATGAGGATTAGTGATAGGGTGAGGGCTTAGGGTTAGGGGTTAGGGTTAGGGTTAGGGTTGTTGGTAGGGTGAAGGTTAGGGTTGGCATTTTAGAATTAAGGATGAGGTGTTACGGTTATGGCTAGGGGTTAGGATTAGAATTATGGGATAGGGCTCCTTCTCAGTGTGTTATGCATTAACGTTAAGATAAGGGGTTAAGTTAGAGTTACGGGGAGGTTTATGTTTTAAGGTGAGCAATAGGATCAGGGTCAGGTGCTATGTTCAGGGTGAGGGTTATCTGTTAGGGGTAGTGTTTATATTTAGCGTACAGGCTCTGTCTGCACTGGGCGGGGGGCTGGGGTTACGGGGATGTGATTTCCCCGGGAACCCACTCTATCATACGCTAGGTATGGGCTCCTGGTTTCATGCAAGAGAGAGCTGCAGAGCCCCCTTTTACTCATGGCATGGGAGGATTTTAGGCTTTCTAAACTCTAAGAAAGCAAAAAGTCCGAGAATTAGATTTAGGGGTAGGATTATGATAATGTTTAGGGTTAGGGTTAGTGTTAAGGTGGGGTCTTAGGGTTAGGGGTTAGCGTTAGAGGTTAGTGTTAGGTTTAACATTTACAGTTAGGTTTATGGTTAAGTTTGAGGGTTAGGGTTAAGGTTTGGGTTTAGCGTTTGACACAGGGTTAGGCTTCAGTGTTAGCTCTATGGTTAAAGATTAGGATTAGGGTTAGTGTGAGGGTTAATGGTAAGGGTCAAGATTAAGGGTTAGGGTTGGGGTTAGGGTTAGGTTTAGGGTTAGGGGTTAGGGTTAGGCTTAGGGTTAAGGGATAGGATTAGGGTTAAGTGTTGGGCTTATGGTTAGGGTTAAAGTTTAGTGTTAGGGTTAATGTTTAGTGTTATGGTCCAGTTTAAGTGTTAGGGTGAGGGTTAAAAGTTAGGATTAGGCTTAGGGGTTAGGGATATAGTGAAGGATCAGTGTTAGGGTTAGGTTTAGGGTTCAGGGTTAGGGTTAGCTTTAGGGGTTATGGTTAGTGTTAGGTGTTAGGTTAGTGTCAGGGTTAGGTCTAGTCGTGAGGGTAAGGTTTAGGGTTAGCTTTAAGAGCTAGGGTTAGGTTTAATGGTTAGGATTAGGATTACGGTTAAGGGTTAGGGTAATGCGTAGGGATTAGGGTGACGGTGAAGGGTTATTGCTTTTGTTAGGCATAGCGTTGGGGTTAGAACTAAGGGTTCCTGTCAGTGTTAGGGTTGTTGGCAGCATTACGGTTAGGCTTAGCGGTTGAGAATTAGGGTTAGGGATTAGGTGTTACAGTTATGACTAGGAGATAGGGTTAGAATTATTGGATAGGGGATGTTCTCAGGGAATGGGTTATGCATTAACGTTAGGATAAGAGGTTAAAGTTAGGCTCACGGTGAGGTTTACGTGTTAAGGGGAGAAATAGGAACAGGGTTAGGTGCTATGTTCAGGGTTAGGGTTATCTGTTAAAGGTATTGTTTATGCTTAGTGCACGGGCCCTGTCTACATTAAGCTGGGGCGAGGTTAGGGGGCTGGGATTGTCACCGGGAACCCACTGTATCAGACTCTGGGTATGGGCCCGTGGTTTTCATGCAGGACACAGTGGTAGAGCCTCCTTTCCCACATGGCATGGGAGGATTGCAGGCTTTCTAAACTCTAAGAAAGCAAGAAGTCTGAGAATTAGATTTAGGGTTAGGATTATGGTTAGGGTTCAGGATGAAGTGTAGTGTTATGGTGAGGGGATAGGGTTACAGATTAGGGTTACGGTTTAAGGTTACTGTTAGGTTTAACGGTTACAGTTCGCTTTAGGGTTGAGGTTTGTGGATAGGGTTAAGATGAGGGGTTAGGGTTTGGTACAGGGTTAGGGTTGTTGGTAGGGTGAAGGTAGGGTTGGCATTTTAGAATTAGGGATGAGGTGTTAGGGTTATGGCTGGGGATTAGATTCAGAATTATGGGATCGGGCTTCTTCTCAGGGTGTTATAAATTAATGTTAAGATAAGGGGATAAGTTAGGGTTTCGGAGAGGTTTATGTTTTAAGGTGAGCAATAGGTTCAGGGTCAGGTTGTATATTGAGGGTGAGGGTTATCTGTTAGGGATAGTGTTTATACTTAGCGTACGGTCCCTGTCTGCACTGGGTGTGGGGCGGGGGTTAGAGGGATGGGATTGTCCCCGGGAACGCACTCTATCATACGCTGGGTATGGGCTCCTGGGTTTCATGCAGGACACAGTGGAAGAGCCCCCTTTTACTCATGGCATGGGAGGATTGTAGGCTTTCTTAACTCTGAGAAAGCAAGAAGTCTGAGAATTAGATTTAGGGGTAGGATTATGGTAATGTTTAGAGAGGAAGATTAGTGTTAGGGTGGCCTCTGAGGGTTAGGGGTTAGCGTTAAAGGTTAGTGTTATTTTTAATAGTTACAGTTACGTTTACGGTTAAGTTTCAGGGTTAGGGTTAAGGTTTGGTTTTAGCGTTTGGCACAGGGTTAGGCTTCAGTGTTAGGTTTATGGTTAAAGATTAGGATTAGGGTTAGGGTTAAGGGTTAGTGTGAGGGTTAATGGTAAGGGTCAAGATTAAGTGTTACGGTTGGGGTTAGGGTTAGGAATAAGGCTTCGTGTAACGTTTAGGGTTAGAGTTAAGTGTTATGGTTATGGCTAGAGGTTAGGGTTAGGTTTAGGGTTCATGGTTAGGGTTACATTTAGGGGTTCGGGTTACGGGTTAAGTTTAGGGTGAGTGTTTAGTGTTACTGTTGGGCGTTAGGATAAGGGCCGAGGTTTAGGGTTAGGATTTAGGTTTAGTGTTAGGGCTTAGATTTAGTGGTTAGTTTAAGGGCACATGCTCTGTTTAATCTATGGTGGGAAGGGTGCAGACTGGGTCGCCTCAACACCACACCATCGTACCTGGGCCTCGGGCCCAGACCTACATGCAGGACTCAGGCAGAGCCTCTTCTCATTTGTGGCATGGCTCTATTGTAGGCTTGGTCAACTCTGAGAACGGAGGAAGTGTGAGAATTAGGGTTATGGTTAGGGTTATGTGTTTAGGGTTAGAGGTTAGGGTTTGAGTGAAGTTTAGCTATTAGGAATTAGAAGTTAGGATTAGTGTGTCAGGGGTTAGGTGTTAGGTTTTTGTAAGGGGCTAGCGTTAGATTTAGGGTTAGGGTTAATGTTCGGGCGGGTTAGGGGTCAGCCTTAGGGTTAGGCTTACGAGATAGGATTAAGGTAAAGGGTGAAGGCTTAAGATTAGCAGTAAGGGTTAAGGTTAGGGTTAAGGGTTAGGGTTTCGGTCCAAGTTAAGGGTGAGAGTGAGGGTTAACAGTTGCGATTAGGGTAATGGTTTAGGGATAGTAATAGGTTTAAGGGATAGGGTTAGGGTTAGGTTTAGGGTTCGGGGTTAGGGTTAGCATTAGCGGTTAGGGTTAGGGTTAGGGGTTAGGGTTACAGTTAGGGTTAGGTCTAGGCATTATGGTAATGGTTCGTGTTAGGGTTAAGAATTAGGGTTAGGTTTAATTGTTAGGATTATGATCAGTGTAATGGTTAGGGTTAGGGTTAGCGGTTAGAGTTAGGGTTAGTGTTAGGGTTGTTTGTAGGGTGAAGGTAATGTTTAACAGTTGAGAATTAAGGTTAGGGATTAGGTGTTACGGTTATGCTAGGAGTTAGGCTTAGAATTAAGGGATAGGGTTTGTTCTTAGGGTAAGTGTTATTCAATAACATTAGGATAGGGGGTTAAAGTTAGGGTTACAGTGAGGTTTACGTGTTAAGGTGAACAATAACATCAGGGTTAGGTGTTATGTTCAGGGTTAGGGTTATGGGTGAGGTGCAGGGTTTTTGCTTAGGGCATAGGCCCTGTCAGCATTAGCAGGGGGAGTTAGGGGGCCGTGATTGTCCCCAGGAACCCACTCTATTGTACACAGAGTATGGGCTCCTGGGTTTCATGCAGGACACTGTGGTAGAGCCAGCTTTCACGCATGGCTTTGGAGAATTGTAGGCTTTTAAAACTCTGAGATAGCAAGAAGTCTGAGAATTAGATTTAGGGTTAGGATTATGGTTAGAGTTAGGAATGAAGATTAGTCAGGGAGAGGGCTTAGGGTTAGGGCTTAAGCTTCGAGTGAGGATTAGGGGTTAGGGAGTAGGTGTTGGGTTTAGTGATAGGGTTAGGGTTTAGGGGTTAGGGTTGGGTTAGGGGCTAGGGTTAGATTTATGGTGGGGTTATGGTTAGCATTAGGGGTTAGGGTTAGGGTTAAGGGATAGGATAAGGGTTAAGCGTTAAGGCTTAGGGTTAGCGTTAAGTGTTAGGTTTAGTTTTAAGGGTTAGGGTTACAGTTCAAGTTAAGGGTTAGTGTGGGGTTAACAGTTAGGGCTAGGCTTATGGCTTAAGGATAGAGTTAGGTTTAAGGCTTAGGATTAGGGTTCAGTGTTAGGGTTAGCATTAGGGATTAGGGTTAGGGTTAGGGGTTACGTTTACTCTTAGGGTTAGGTCTAGGCGTTAGGGTACGTGTTAGTGTTAGGCTTAAGAGTTAGGGTTAGGTTTAATTGTTAGGATTAGGATCAAGGTTAAGGGTTAGGGTTAAGGTTAGGGGTTAGGGTTAAGTGTCAAGTGTTACGGTTATTTTTAGGTGTACGGTTAGGGTTAGCGGTTAGGGTTAGGGTTAGTGTTAGGGTTGTTTGTAGGGGTAAGGTAATGTTTAGCAGTTTTGAATTAGCCTTAGGGATTAGGTGTTATAATTGTGGCTAGGAGTTAGGGTTAGAATTAAGGGATAGGGGTTGTTCTTAGGGTAAGTCTTATGCATTAACGTTAGGATAACGGGTTCAAGTTAGAGTTATGGTGAGGTTGATGTGTTAAGGTGAGCAATAGTATCAGGATGAGCTGTGATGTTCAGGGTTAGGGTTATGGGTGAGGGGTAGTGTTTATGCTTATATCACGAGCCCTCCCTGCTCTAGGAGGGGACTTAGGGGGCTGGGATAGATGCCAGAAGCCATTCTATCATATGCTGGGTATGGGCCCCCTGGTTTCATGCCGGACACAGTGGCCGAGCCTCCTTCTACACATGGCATGGGAGGATTGTAGGCTTTGTAAACTCTGAGAAAGCAAGAAGTCTGAGAATTAAATTTAGGGCTAGGATTAGGGTTAGGGTTAGCAATATAGGTTACTGTTATGGTGAGGGCTTAAGGTTAGGGGTTTTGGTTAGGGTCAGGGTTAAAGGTTAGTGTTAGGTTTAACAGTTACAGTTAGGTTTAGGGTTAAGCTTTAAGGTTTACGGTTAGGGTTAAGATTAGGGGTTAGGTTTTGGTACAGGGTAAGGGTTAAGTGCTAGGTTTAGGGTTAAAGATTAGGATTAGGGTTAGGGTTAAGGTTTAGTGTGAGGGTTAACGGTTAGGGTTAAGGTTAAGTGTTAGGGTTATGGGTTAGGGTTAGGGTTAAGTGTTCATGTTAGGTTTAGGGTTAGAGTTAAGTGTTATGGTTAGGGTTAGGGTTTTGGGTTAGGTTTAGGGTTCATGGTTAAGGTTACATTTAGGGGTTAGGTTTAGGGTAAGCGTTTAGTGTTAGTGTTGGGCATTAGGGTCAGGGCTTAGGTTTAGGGTTAGGGGTTAGGGTCAGTGTTTGGGCTTTGATTTAGCGGTTAGTTTAAGGGTACAGGACCTGTGTAATCTATGGTGAGAAGGGTGCAGAATGTTTCCATGCGACACCACACCATCGGATCCTGGGCCTTTGGCCCAGACCTACTTGCAGGACTCATGCAGAAACTCTACTCACGCATTGCATGGTTGTATTTTAAGCTTAGTTAACTCTGAGAATGGAAGTAGTGTGAGAAATAGGGTTATGGTTAGGGTTAAGGGTTTGGTGTTAGGGGTTAGGGTTCAAGTGAGGTTTAGTGGTTAGGGACTAGGATTTAGGGTTAGTGTTAGGGTTAGGGGTTAGGGGTTAGGGGTTAGTTTTGCGTTAGGGGCTAGGGTTAGATTTATGGTTGGGGTTAGTGTTAGGGTTAGGATTAGGCATCAGGGTTAGTGTTAGTGTTAAAGGATAGGATTGGGGTTAAGTGTTAAGGCTTAGGGTTTGTGTTAAGTGTTAGGGTTGGGGTTTAGGCTTAGGGTTACGGTTCGAGTTAAGCTCTAGGGTGAGGGTTAAAGATTAGGCTTAGGATTATTGGTTAGGGATAGAGTTATGTTTAAGGGTTAGGGATAGGGTTAGGTTTAGGGTTCAGTGTTAGGGTTAGCATTAGGGGTTAGGGTTAGGGGTTAGGCGTAGTGATGTATTAAGGGCTATGGTTAGAATTAGGATTGGGGTTAGTGTTAGGTTTAGGGATAGGGGTTAGGTTTAGGGTTAAGGGATAGGATTATGGTTAAGGGTTGGGCGTAGGTTTAGGGTTAAAATTTAGTGTTAGGGTTAAGATTTAGTGTTAGGGTCCGGTTTAAGGGTTAGGGTGAGGGTTAACGGTTAGGGTTAGGGTTAGGGGTTAGGGATATAGTTAGTATTAAGTGTTAGGGTTAGGTTTAGGGTTCAGGGTTAGGGTTAGCTTTAGGGGTTATGATTAGGGTTAGGTGTTAGTTTAGTGTTAGTGTTAGGTCTAGGCGTCAGGGTAAGGTTTAGGGTTAGGGTTAAGAGCTAAGTTTGGGTTTAGTGGTTAGGATTAGGATTAGGGTTAAGAGTTAGGGTAAAGGGTCAAGGGTTAGCATTATTTTTAGCCATAGCTTTGGCGTTAGGAGTAAGGGTTAGGTTCAGTGTTAGGGTAACAGTAGGTTACCGTAACAGTAACTACGTAGGGTAACAGTTAGTGTTAGTGGTTTAGAATTAGGGTTAGGGATTAGTTGTTACAGTTATGACTAGGAGATAGGGTTAGAATTATGGGATAGGGGTTATTCTCAGGGTAAGTGTTATGCATTAACGTTAGGATAGGAGGTTAAAGTTCAGGTTACAGTGAGGTTTACATTCTAAGGTGAGCAATAGAATCAGGGTTAAACGTTATTTTCAGGGTTAGAGTTTTGGGTGAGGTGTAGAGTTTATGCTTAGGACACCGGCCTTGTCTGCATTAGGCGGGGGGCGGGAGTTAGGGGGCTGGGATTGTCACCAGGAACCCACTCTATCGTACTCTGGTTATGGGCCCCAGCGGTTCATTCAGGACACAGTGGAAGAGCCTCCTTTCACGCATGGAATGGGAGGATTGTAGGCTTTCTAAACTCTAAGAAAGCAAGAAGACTGAGAATTAGATTTAGGGTTAGGGTTAGGGTTCGGGTTAAGGATCAAGGTTAGTGTTAGGGTGAAGGCTTAGAGTTAGGGGTTACGGGTAGCGTTACAGGTTACTCTTAGTTTTAACCGTTACAGTTAGGTTCAGGGTTAAGGTTTACGGTTAGGTTTAAGGTTAGGGTTTAGGGTTTGGTACAGGATTAGGGTTAAATATTAGGTTTAGGGTTAAAGATTACGATTAAGGTTAGGTTTAAAGGTTAGTGTGAGGGTTAACAGTCAGGGTTAAAGTTAAGAGTTAGGGTTAGGGTTAGTGTTAGGATTAAGGGTTCATGTTAGGTTTAGGGTTAGAGTTAAGTGCTATGGTTAGCGCTCGAGGTTAGGGTTAGGTTTAGGGTTCACAGTTAGGGTTATGTTTAGGGGTTAGCATTAGGGTTAGGGATTAGCTTTAGGGTAAGAGTTTAGAGTTAGTGTTGGGCTTTAGGCTCAGGGCTTAGGTTTAGGGTCAGAGGTTAGGGTTGATGTTAGGGCTTAGATTTAGCGGTTAGTTTAAGGGCACAGGACCTGTTTATTCTACAGTGAGAGGGGTTAGGGTTAGGGTTAGGGTTGGCGTAAGGGTTACGGTTAGATTTAACCTTGGGGTTAGTGTTAGGGTTAGGGGTTAAAAACACCTACAGCCAGCCCTAACCCGATTTCTCACACTTCTTCCATTCTCAGAGTTAACCAAGCCTACAATACAGCCATGTCATGCGTGAGAAGAGGCTCCACCTGAGCCCTGTATGTAGGTCTTGGCCCAAGGCCCAGCGTATGGTGGTGTCGTGTCGCAGCGACCCTGTGCACCACTCTCACCATAGATTAAACAGGTCCTGTGCCCTTAAACTAACCGCTAAATCTCAGCCTGAACACTAATCCTAACCCCTAACCCGAAAAGTTATCCTTAACCCTAACTGTTAACACTCAAACTAACCCTTAACTCTAACCCTAGTCATGATCTTTAACCCTAACCCTAACACTTAACCCTAACCCTGTACCAAACCGTAACCCCTAAGCTTAACCCTAACCCTAAACCTAAACCCTAAGTCTAACTGTAACTGTTAAACCTAACAGTAACTTTTAACCCTAAAACTAACCCTATCCCCTTACCCGAAGCCCTCACCCTAAGATTAAACTTCATCCCTAACCATAACGATAATCCTAACCCTAAATCTAATTCTCCGACTTCTTACTTTCTTAGAGATTGGAAAGCTTACAATCCTCCTTTACCATGCGTGAAATCAGGCTCTGCCAGAGTGTCCTACAAGAAACCCATGGGCCCATACCCTGCATACGATAGAGTGGGTTTCTGGTGACAATCGCATCCCCCTCAATCCCACTCCTAGGGCAGACAGGGCCCATACCCTAAGCAAAACCCTACCCCTCACTCATAATTCTAACCCTGATCCTATTGCTCACCTTAACACATAAACCTCACCGTAAACCTAACTTTAACCACTTATTCTAACGTTAATGCATAACACTTATGCTAAGAACAACCCCTATCACTTAATACTAACCCAAACTCCTAGCCATAACAGTAACCCCTAATCCCTAACCCTAATTCTAACCACTAAACATTACCTTAACCCTACAAACAACCCTAATACTAACCCTAACCTTAAACGCTAACCCTAACCTTATCCCTAAACATAACCTTAAAAGTTTACCCTAAACCCTAACCCTATCCCCTAACCCTAAGCCTAACCCTTAATTCTGATCCTAATCCTAACAATTAAACCTAACCCTAACACTAACCCTTACCTTAATGCCTAGACCTAATCTTAGCAGTAAAACTACCTCTAACCCTAACCCTAGACCTTAATCCTAACACTATCCCTAAATTATAACCCTAACTGTTAACCCTCATCCTAACCCTTAACTCGGACCATAACCCTAACCCTTAACCCTAACCCATCCCTTAATGCTAACCCTAAGCCTTAACCCTTAACCCTAATCCTATCCCTTAACCCTAACCCCTAACCCTAACCCTACCCCAACCCTAAATCTAACCCTAGTCCCTAACCCAACCCTAACCGTTAACCCCTAATGCTAACATTAACCCTAACCCCTAATCCCTAACCCCTAACCCTCACTCGAACACTAACCCCTAAACCCAAACACCTAACCCTAATCATAACCATAATTCTCACACTTCCTCCATTCTCAGAGTTAGCCAAGCCTACAATAAAACCATGCCATGCGTGAGAAGAGGCTCTGCCTGAGACCTACATGTAGGTCTGGGCCCAAGGCCTAGGGTACGATGGTGTGGTGTGGCGATGACCCATTCCGCACACTTCTCACCATAGATTACACAGGTCCTGTGCCCTTAAAATAACCTCTAAATCTAAGCCCTAATACTAACTCTAACACTAACCCCTAACCCTAAACTTAAGCCCTGACCCTAACGCCTAACACTAACATTAAACCCTTACCCTATTCCTAACCCATAACCCTACTGCCTAAACGTAACCCTAACGATGAACCCTACCCCTAACCCTAACCCCAAACCCTAAGCCCTCACCCTAACACTAATCTTCATCCCTAAACCGTGCCATAATCCTAACCCGAAATCTAATTCTCAGAGTTTTGAAAGCCTACAATCCTACTAAGCCATGCATGAAAGCCCGCTCTACCACAGTGTCCTGCATGAAACCCAGAGGCCCATACACTGCGTACTAAAGAATGGGTTCCCAGGGATCATCACAGATCCCTAACTTTGCCTCCTAGTGCATACAGGGCCCGTGCCCTAAGGATAAACCCTACCCTTCACCCATAACCCTAACCCAGAACATAACACCTAACCCTGATCCTACTGCTCACCTTAACAGGTAAAGCTCACCATAACCCTAACTTTAAGCCCTTATCTTAACGTTAATGCATGACACCCTGAGAACAAGACCTATACCGTAATTCTAACCCTAACTCCTACCCATAACCATAACACCTAATCCCTAATTCTGAAACGCCAACCCTAACCTTAACCCTCCGAACAACACTAACAATAACCCTAACCCCTTACGCTAAACCTACACATAAAAATAACCCTAACCGTTGATCCTTAGTCATAACCCCTAACCTTAACCCTAACTCTTCACGCTAATCCCAATCCTAACCATTAAACATAACCCTAACTCTTAACCCTAACCCTAACCTTTACCCTAATGCCTAGAGATCTAAACCCAACACTGACCTACAGTTAACACTAACGCTAACCCCCTAATGCTAACCTTAAACCTGAACCATAGCCTTGACACTTAACCCTAAACCTATCCCTAACCCCCTAACCCTAACTGTTAACCCTGACCCTAACCCTTAACCCTGACCCTAACCCTAAACCTGAACCCTAACCCTAAGCCTAACCCTTAACCCTAACCCTATCCCTTAACCCTAACGCCTAACCCTAACGCTAACTCCAAAACTAAACCTTACCCGGGCCCCCTAACCAGACTTAACACATAACTCGTAACACTAACTCTAACCCTAATCACTAATCCCTACCACTTAACCCTGACTCGAAACCGAACCCCTAACTTGAAACCCCTAACCCCAACCCTAACCCTAATTCTCACACTACTTCCATTCCCAGAGTGAAGCAAGCCTACAATACAGCCATGCCATGTGTGAGATGAGGCTCCGCCTGAGTCCTGCATGTAGGTCTTGTCCCAGGGCCCAGGGAATGATGTTGTGCTTTCGTGGTGACTCCGACCGCACCCCTCTCACCGTAGATTAACCAGGTCCTGTGCCCTTAAACTGACCGCTAAATCTAAGCCCTACCACCAACCCTAACCCCTGACCCTGAACCTAAGCTGCGAGCCTAAAGCCCAACACTAACTCTAAACCCTTACCCTAAACCTAATCCCTAACCCTAATGCTAACCCCTAAACGTAACCCTAACCGTGAACAGTAAACCTAACCCTAACCTCTAACACAAACCATAACATATAACTCTAACCCTAAAACTAAACCTAACCCTTAACCCTAAACCTAAACCCTAACCCTAACTCTTAACCTTAACCCTAACCGTTAACTCTCACACTAACCTTTAATCCTAACCCTAATCCTAATCTTCAACCCTAAACCTAACATTTAACCCTAACCCTGTACCTAACCCTAACCCTATACCAAACACTAACCCCTCATATTAACCCTAACTGTAAACCTCAACCCTAAACTGAACTGTAACCATTAAAGCTAAGAGTAACCTTTAACCCTAACCCTAATCCCTAACCCTAAGCCCTCACCCTTGCACTAAACTTCATCCTTAACCCTAACCATAATCCTAACCCTAAATCTAATTCTCAGACTTCTTGCTTTCTTAGAGTTTAGGAAGCCTGCAATCCTCCCATGCCATGCGTGAAAGGAGGCTCTACCACGGTGTCCTGCATGAAACCCACGGGCCCATAACCAGAGTACGATACAGTGGGATCCTGGTGACAATCCCAGCCCCCTAACCTCCCCCCGCCCTTTCCTAAGACAGACATAGCCCGTGCGCTAAGCATAAACAATACATGTAACAGATATCCCTCACCCTGAACATAACACCTAACCCTGTTCCTATTTCTCCCCTTAACACGTAAAACTGACCGTGAGCCTAACTTTAACCTCTTATCCTAACGTTAATGCATAACCCATTCCCTGAGAACAACCCCTATCCCATAATTCTAACCCTATCTCCTAGTCAAAACTGTAACACCTAATCCCTAACCCTAATTCTAAACCACTAACCCTAACCGGAACCCTGCCTACAACCCTAACACTGACAGTAACCCTTACTTCTAATCCCAACGCTATGCCTAACAGAAACCCTTAACCCTTGACCCTAACCCCTAAGCCTTATCCTAACCCTTAAACCTAATCCTAATCTTAACCATTAAACCTAACCCTAGCTCTTAAAGCTAACCCTAAACCTTACCCTCACGACTAGACCCAACCCTGACAGTAACCTAACACCTAACCGTAACCCCTAAAGCTAACCCTAACCCTGAACCCTAAACCTAACCCTAACACTGAACCCTCACTATATCCCCAACCTCTAAGCCTAATCCTAACCGTTAACCCTCACCCTAACACTTACAGTGGACCATAACACTAAACATTAACCCTAATACTAAAATTTAACCCTAACCCTGAGCCCAACCCTTAACCCTAATCCTATCCTTTTACCCTAACCCTAACCCTAACACTAACCCCAATCCTAATTCTAACCATAACATTTCATAAAACACTAACTCCTAACCCTAACACTTACCAAATACCCTAATCGCTAATCCCTAACACTAACGCTTAACCTTTACCGTAACCGTTAACACTCACCCTAACCCTTAACACTGACCCTAACCTTAACCTTTAATCTAAGCGTAACCCTTAACCCTAACAGTAAGGAAAACCCTTATGCCAATCTTATCCCTTATCCCTAACCTTAACACTACAGCTAAACATAACCCTCACCTTTTATACTTAAACCTTTTCCCTAACACTTACTTTTACCCCAAACCCTAACCCTAATCCTAAGCATTAAACCTAACCCTATCTCTTAATCCTTACTCTAACGCCTAGATCTAACCCTAAATGTAACCTACCACCTAATCCTAACCTTAAGCCCTAATGCTAATTCTAACCCTGAACCCTAAACCTACCCGTAACCCTTAACACTAACCCTATCCGTAAACCTTAACCCTGACCCTAACCATTACCCGCACCCAAACATTTAACCCTGACCCTAACCCTAATCCTTAATGATAACCCTAACACTAAACACTAACCCTAAGCCCAACACTTAACCCTAATCCTATCCCTTAACCCTAAGCCTAACCCTAACACCTAACCCTAAACCGAAGCCTAACCCCAACCTGAACCATTAATCTTGACCCTTACCATTAACCCTCACACTAACACTAATCCTAATCTTTAACCATAAAGCTAACACTGAAGCCTACCCCTGTGCCAAACGCTAAACCCAAACCTTAACCCTAACCCTGAAACTTAACCGTAAACCTAACTGTAACTGTTAAACCTAACACTAACTTTTAACCCCAACCCCTAACCTAAGACCCCACCCTGACACTAATCTTCATCCCTAAACATTACCATAATCCTACCCCTAAATCTAATTCTCAGACTTCTTGCTTTCTCAGAGTTTAGAAAGCCTACAATCCTCCCATGCCATGAGTAAAAGGGGGCTCTGCCACTGTGTCCTGCATGAAACCCAGGAGCCCATAACCAGCTTACGATAGAGTGGGTTCTCGGCGACAATCCCATCCCCCTAACCCCCGCCCCCCGCCCAGTGCAGACAGAGCCCGTACGCTAAGTATAAACACTACCCCTAACAGATAACCCTCACCCTGAACATAATACCTAGCCCTGATCCTATTGCTCAGCTTAAAACATAAACCTCTCCGTAACCCTAACTTAGCCCCTTAACTTAACGTGAATGCATAACACCTTGTGAAGAAGCCCTATCCTATAATTCTAATCCTAAACCATAGTCATAACTGTAACACCTCATCCCTAATTCTAAAACGTCAACCCTAACCTTCACCCTACCAACAACCCTAAACCTAACACTAACCCCTAACCCTAAGCCCTCTCCCTAACACTAATCTTCATCCCTAAACCGTGCCGTAATCCTAACCCAAAATCTAATTCTCAGACTTCTTGCTTTCTCAGAGTTTTGAAAGCCTACAATCCTACTAAGCCATGCATGAAAGCCGGCTCTGCCACAGTGTCCTGCATGAAACCCAGAGGCCCATACACTGCGTACGATAGAGTGGGTTCCCAGCGACCATCACAGATCCCTAACTTCGCCTCCTAGTGCATACAGGGCCCGTGCCCTAAGGATAAACCCTACCCCTCACCCATAACCCTAACCCAGAACATAACACCTAACCCTGATCCTACTGCTCACCTTAACAGGTAAAGCTCACCGTAACCCTAACTTTAACCCCTTATCTTAAGGTAAATGCATGACACCCTAGAACAAGCCCTATACCGTAATTCTAACCCTAACTCCTAGCCATAACCATAACACCTAATCCCTAATTGTGAAACGCCAACCCTAACCTTAACGCTACGAACAACACTAACGCTAACCCTAACCGCTTATGCTAAACCTATGCCCAAAAATAACACTAACCGTTGATCCTTAGTCATAACCCCTAACCTTAACCCTAACCCTTAACCCTAATCCCAATCCTAACCATTAAACATAACCCTAACAATTAACCCTAACCCTAACCTTTACCCTAATGCCTAGAGATCTAACCCCAACACTGAACTACAGGTAACACTAACGCCAACCCCCTAATGCTAACCTTAAACCTGAACCATACACCTGACCCTTAACCCTAAACCTATCCCTAATCCCGTAACCCTAACCCTAACTCTTCACCCTCACCCTAACCCTTAACCCTGACCCTAACCCTAAACCTGAACCCGAAACCTAAGCCTAACCCTTAACCCTAACCCTATCCCTTAACCCTAACGCCTAACCCTAACGCTAACTCCAAACCTAAAACTTACCATGGCCCCCTAAAGCAGACTTAACACTTAACCCGTAACACTAACTCTAACCCTAACCACTAATCCCTACCACCTAACCCTGAGTCAAAACCTAACCCCTAACTTGCAACCCCTAACCCCAACCCTAACCCTAATTCTCACACTACTTCCATTCCCAGAGTGAAGCAAGCCTAAAATACAGCCATGCCATGTGTGAGATGAGGCTCCGCCTGAGTCCTGCATGTAGGTCTTGTCCCAGGGCCCAGGGAATGATGTTGTGCTTTGTGGTGACTCCGAACAGACCCCTCTCACCATAGATTAAACAGCTCCTGTGCCCTTAAACTGACCGCTAAATATAAGCCCTACCACCAACTCTAACCCCTGACCCTGAACCTAAGCCCCGAGCCTAAAGACGAACACTAACTCTAAACCCTTACCCTAAACCTAATCCTTAACCCTAATGCTAACCCCTAAACGTAACTCTAACCCTGAACAGTAAACCAAACCCTAACCTCTAACACAAACCCTAACACATAACTCGAACCCTAAAACTAACCCTAACCCTTAACCCTAAACCTAAACCCTAACACTAACTCTTAACCTTAACCCTAACCGTTAACTCTCACGCTAACCTTTAATCCTAACCCTAATCCTAATCTTCAACCCTAATTCTAACACTTAACCCTAACCCTGTACCTAACCCTAACCCTATACCAAACCCTAACCCCTCATCTTAACCCTAACCGTAAACCTCAAACCTAAACCGAACTGTAACTGTTAAACCTAAGAGTAACCTTTAACCCTAACCCTAATCACTAACCCTAAGCCCTCACCCTAACACTAAACTTCATCCTTAACCCTAACCATAATCCTAACCCTAAATCTAATTCTCAGACTTCTTGCTTTCTTAGAGTTTAGAAAGCCTGCAATCCTCCCATGCCATGCGTGAAAGGAGGCTCTACCACGGTGTCCTGCATGAAACCCACGGGCCCATACCCAGAGGACGATACAGTGGGATCCTGGTGACAATCCCAGCCCCCCATCCTCCTCCCCCGCCTAATGCAGACAGGGCCCGTGCGCTAAGCATAAACAATACCTGTAACAGATATCCCTCACCCTGAACATAACACCCAACCCTGTTCCTATTTCTCCCCTTAACACGTAAAACTGACCGTGAGCCTAACTTTAACCTCTTATCCTAACGTTAGTGCATAACCCATTCCCTGAGAACAACCCCTATCCACTAATTCTCACCCTATCTCCTATTCATCACTGGAACACCTAATCCCTAACCCTAATTCTAAACCGCTAACCCTAACCGTAACCCTGCCTACAACCCTAACACTGACAGTAACCCTTACTTCTAACCCCAACGCTATGCCTAACAAAAACCCTTAACCCTTCACCCTAACCCCTAAGCCTTACCCTAACCTTTAAACTTAATCCTAATCCTAACCATTAAACCTAACCCTAGCTCTTAAAGCTAACCCTAAACCTTACCCTCACGACTAGACGTAACCCTGACACTAACCTAACACCTAACCCTAACCATAACCCCTAAAGCTAACCCTAACCCTGAACCCTAAACCTAACCTTAACACTGAACCCTCACTATATCCCCAACCTCTAAGCCTAATCCTAACCGTTAACCCTCACCCTAACACTTAAACTGGACCATAACACTAAACATTAACCCGAACACTAAACTTTAACCCTAAATCTGAGCCCAACCCTTAACCCTAATCCTATCCTTTTACCCTAAACCTAACCCCTAAACCTAACCCTAACACTAACCCCAATCCTAATTCTAACCATACCCCTTCATAAAACACTAACTCCTAACCCTAACGCTTACCAAAAACCCTAATCGCTAATCCCTAACACTAACGCTTAACCTTTACCGTAACCGTTAACCCTCACCATAACCCTTAACACTAAACTTAACCTTTAATCTAAGCGTGACCCTTAACCATAAAAATAAGGAAAACCCTTACGCCAATCTTATCCCTTATCCCTAACCCTACAACTAAACATAACCCTAACCTTTGATCCTTAAACCTAACCCCTAACACTTACTTTAACCCAAAACCCTAACCCTAATCCTAAGCATTAAACCTAACCCTATCTCTTAACCCTTACTCTAACGCCTAGATCTAAACCTAAATGTAACCTACCACCTAATCCTAACCTTAAGCCCTAATGCTAACTCTAACCCTGAACCCTAAACCTACCCGTAACCCTTAACACTAACCCTATCCGTAAACCTTAACCCTGACCCTAACCATTACCCGCACCCAAACATTTAACCCTGACCCTAACCATAATCCTTAACGATAACCCTAACACTAAACCCTAACCCTAAGCCCAACACTTAACCCTAATCCTATCCCTTAACCCTAAGCCTAACCCTAACCCCTAACCCTAAACCGAAGCCTAACCCCAACCTGAACCATTAATCTTGACCCTTACCATTAACCCTCACACTAACACTAATCCTAATCTTTAACCATAAAGCTAACATTGAAGTCTTCCCCTGTGCCAAACGCTAAACCCAAACCTTAACCCTAACCCTGAAACTTAACCATAAACCTAACTGTAACTGTTAAACCTAACACTAACCTTTAACCCCAACCCCTAACCCAAGACACCACCCTGACACTAACCTTCATCCCTAAACATTACCATAATCCTACCCCTAAATCTAATTCTCAGACTTCTTGCTTTCTCAGAGTTTAGAAAGCCTACAATCCTCCCATGCCATGAGTAAAAGGGGGCTCTGCCACTGTGTCCTGCATGAAACCCAGGAGCCCATACCCAGCGTACGATAGAGTGGGTTCCCGGGGACAATTCCATCCCCCTAAACCCCGCCCACCTCCCAGTGCAGACAGGGCCCGTATGCTAAGTATAAACACTACCCCTAACAAATAACCCTCACCCTGAACATAACACCTAACCCTGATCCTATTGCTCACCTTAAAACATAAACCTCCCCGTAACCCTAACTTAGCCCCTTAACTTAACGTGAATGCAAAACATCTTGAGAAGAAGCCCTATCCCATAATTCTAATCCTAAACCATAGTCATAACCGTAACACCTCATCCCTAATTCTAAAACGTCAGCCCTAACCTTCACCCTACCAACAACCCTAACCCTAACCCTAACCCCTAACCCTAAGCCCTCTCCCTAACACTAATCTTCATCCCTAAACCGTGCCGTAATCCTAACCCGATATCTAATTCTCAGACTTCTTGCTTTCTCAGAGTTTTGAAAGCCTACAATCCTACTAAGCCATGCATGAAAGCCGGCTCTGCCACAGTGTCCTGCATGAAACCCAGAGGCCCATACACTGCGTACGATAGAGTGGGTTCCCAGCGACCATCAGAGATCCCTAACTTCGCCTCCTAGTGCATACAGGGCCCGTGCCCTAAGGATAAACCCTACCCCTCACCCATAACCCTAACCCAGAACATAACACCTAACCCTGATCCTACTGCTCACCTTAACAGGTAAAGCTCACCGTAACCCTAACTTTAACCCCTTATCTTAACGTTAATGCATGACACCCTGAGAACAAGCCCTATACCGCAATTCTAACCCTAACTCCTAGCTATAAACATAACACCTAATCCCTAATTCTGAAACGCCAACCCTAACCTTAACCCGACCAACAACACTAACACTAACTCTAACCCCTTACCCTAACCCTACGCCTAAAAATAACCCTAACCGTTGATCCTTAGTCATAACCCATAACCTTAACCTTAACCCTTAAGCCTAATCCCAATCCTAACCTTTAAACATAACCCTAACTCTTAACCCTAACCCTAACCTTTACCCTAATGCCTAGAGATCTAAACCCAACACTGATCTACAGTTACACAAACCCTACCCTCTAATGCTAACCTTAAACCTGAACCATAAACCTAACCCTTAACCCTAACCCTATCCCTAACCCCCTTACCCTAACTCTAACTGTTAACCCTCACCCTAACCCTCAACCCTGACCCTAAACTTAAACCTTAATCCTAACCATGCGTGAGATGAGCCTCTGCCTTTGTCCTGCATGACAGTTGAAGCCCAACACCCAGGGTACGATGAAGTGGGGACCCAGCCTTGCTCCACACCCACAGTGCCCCGTACATTAGACAGGGCCCGTGCCCTAACACACACCGTTAAACGTAAGCCCTAACCCTATCTCTAAACCAAACCCTTAGTAAGCCCTGAATCTAACTCCTAACAGTAACCCTAATCCCTGACCCTTACTCTTGCCTCTCACCCTAAACCTAAACCCAACCACTAAACATAATCCTAATCTCTAACCCTAACAGTAATCCTAACCCTAATTCTAACCTAAAACCCTAACCCCTATACCTAATCCTAGTCCCTAACACCTAACCTTACCCTAAACCCAATTCCAATTCTCAGACTTCTTCAATTCAAAAACTTAAAAAAGCCTACAATCCACCAATGCCGTGTCTGAGATGAGGGTCCGCCCCTATGTCCTGCATGACAGGCAGGCGCCAATGCCCAGGGTACTATGGAGTGGGGTCCGGGGGTCTGGAGGCTTGCTAAACTCCAGTTTGGAAGAATTGCTATAGTCATATATAGGGATGCTTACATTTACTGATAGAAAGCAACTATTGGTGTGTGATTTGTAGGCTTGCCTTACTCTAGTTTGGATGAAGAAGCTGAATCATATATAGGAATATTAGCTTTGAGTTAGAGGAAGCATCTATGGGGGGTGCTTTTTTGGCTTGTTAAACTCTGGATTGGAAGAAGTTCGAGAGTCTTATATAGGAACGATATCATTCATTCAGAGAAAGCAATTATAGGGAGTTGGTTTGTAGGCTTGCTAAGCTCTAGTTTGGAGGAAGGCGAGAGTCATATATAGGAACGCTTACATTCACATAAAGCGTCTACGGGGGGACGGTTTCTAGGCTTCCTAAACTCTAGCTTGGAAAAAGAGGACAGTTATGTATAGGAACTCTCGGCGGGGGATTTGTAGCATTGCTAAAATCTTAGATTGGAAAAGTTGCGAGAGTCATACATAGGAATGTTAACATTCACTCAATGAAAGCAACTATAAGGGGTGCTTTCCAGGCTGGCTACACTCTAATTTGGAAAAAGTGCGACAGTCATATAGAGGAAGGCTTATATTCACTCAGACAAAGCAATTATGTGTAGGTGTATAGTAGGCATGCTAACTCTAGTTTGGAAAATTTCGAGAGCCATGTATAGGAAAGCTTACAGTAACTTAGAGAAAGCAACGAACGGGGGTGGAGTGTAGGCTTGCTAAACTCTAGTTTGGAGGAAGTGCCATAGTCCTAATTAGGAACGCTTAAATTCGTTCAGAGAAAACAGCTGTCGGGGATTGGTTTGTAGACATAACTCAAGTTTGGAAGAAGTGCGAGAGACATATATAGGAATGTTTACATTGACTCAAAGAAAGCAACTATGGGGGAGTGTTATTTTGGCATGCCAGATGCTAGTTAGGAAGAAGTACAAGACTCATATATAGGAACGCTTACATTCACACACCGAGAGCAACTACGGAGTAGTGTCAGGTAGACATGTTAAAGTCTAGCTTGGGAGAAGTTCCAGAGTCCTATATAGGAAAGGTAACAGCCACTTTGAAAAAGCAAGTCTTGGCGGGTGGTTTGTAGGCCTGCAAAACCCTGTTTTGGTTGAAGTGTGAGAGTCATATATGAGAACGCTTACATTCCCTCAGAGAAAGCAACGATGGGGTTGTTTGTAGGCTTACTAAACTGCAGTTTGGAAGAAGCACGAGAATCACATATAGGAACACATACATTTTGACGCACTGAAAGTAACTATGGGGTGGTGTTTTATAGGCATGCTAAACTCTAGTTTGGACGAAGTTTGAGAATCACATATAAGAAAGCTTACAGTCACTTAGAGAAAGCAAATCTCTGGGTGTGGAAAGTAGGCCTGCTAAACTCTATTTTGGTTTAAGAGTGAGAGTCATATATGGGAAGGCTTACATTCCCTCAGAGAAAGCAACGACGACGTGGTGGTTTGTAGGCATACTAAACTCTAGTTTGGAAGAAGTGGGAGAATGATATATGGGAACGCTTACATTCACGTAGAGAAAGCAATTATGGGGTGGCGTTTTTGTAGCCATGCTAATCTCTAGTTTGGAAGAAGTTAAGGAGTAATATATAGGAAAGGTTACAGTCATAGAAACCAACTCTCGGGGGATGTTTTGTACACCTGCAAAACTCCAGTTTGGAAGAAGGGGGAGAGTCATATTGGGGACCGCGTGCATTCACTCAGAGAAATCAACGATGGGATTGTGATTTGTAGGCATAGTCAACTCTAGTTTGGAAGAAGTACGAGAATCGTATATAGGAACGCTTACCTTCACGCAGAGAAAGCAACTATGGAGTGATGTTTGTATGCCTACTAAAATATAGTTTGGAGGAAGTTCAAGAGTCATATCTGGGAAGCTTACAGTCACTTAGAGAAAGCAACTCTCGGGGGGTGTTTCGTAGGCCTGCTAAACTCTATTTTCAATGAAGTGTTAGAATAATATATGGGAACTCAGTGAAAGCAACGTCGTGGTTGTGGTTCCTAGGCATACTAACCTGTAATTTGGAAGAAGCAAGAGAATCACATGTAGAGCCGCTTACATTCCGGCACCGAAAACAACTATGGGGTGGTGTTTTGTAGGCTTGCAAAACTCTAGTTTGGACGAAGTTTGAGAGTCATATATAGGAAAGTTTACAGTCACGTAGAGAAAACAACTCTCTGGGTGTGGAATGTAGGCCTGCTAAACTCTATTTTGGTTGAAGTGTGAGAGTCATATATGGGAACGCTTACATTCACTCAGAGAAAACAACGTTTGGGTGGTGGTTTGTAGGGCATACTAAACTGTAGTTTGGAAGAAGTACGAGAGTCCTATATAGGAACACTTACATTCACGCAGAGAAAGCACTTATAGCGTCAGGTTTTGTAGGCATGCTAAACTGCAGTTTGGAAGAAGTTGGAGAACCTTATACAGGAATGATTACCATCACCTAGGGAAAGGAACTCTCGGGAGATTGTTTGTACACATGCTAAACTCTAATTTGGATGAAGTGTGAGAGTCAAACATGGGACCGCTTACATTCCCTCAGAGAAACAACATTGGGCTGGTTTTTGTAGGCATACTAAATAGTTTGGAAGAAGTACGCGAATGATATTTGGGAACGTTTACATTCACCCAGAGAAAGCAACTACGGGGTGGTGTTTTGTAAGCATGCTATAGTTTGGAAGAAGTTCTAAACCTGAACAGTCACTTAGAGAAAGCAACTCTTGGTGGGTGATTTTTAGGTCTGCTAAATTGTATTTTGAAAGAAGTACCAGAGTCATATATACTAATGCTTACATTCATGCAAAGAAAAAACTATGGGGTGATGTTTTGTGGGCATGTTAACCTGTAGTTTGGAAGAAGTTGGAGAGTCTTATTTAGGAAAGCTTACAGTCACCTAGAGAAAGCAACTCTCGGGAGATCCTTTCTTGGCCTGCTAAACTCTACTTTGCATCAATTGTGAGAGTCAAACATGGAAATGCTTTCATTCATTCAGAGAACGCAACGTTTGGGTGGTGGTTTGTAGGCATTCTAAACTGTATTTTGGAGGAAGTACGAGAGTCATATATATGAACGCTTACATTCAGGCAGAGAAAGCCACTCTGGGGTCGTATTTTGTTGGCATGCTAAACTGTGGTTTGGAAGAAGTTCGAGCGTCTTATATAGGAAAGATTACAGTGACACAGAGAAAACAACTCTCGGAAGTTTATTGGTAGGCCTGCTAAACTCTAATTTGGATGAAATGTGAGAATGCTTGCATTCATTCACTCAGAGAAAGAAACATTATCGTGATGGTTTGAAGGCATAATAACTGTAGTTGGGAAGAAGTAGGAGAGTCATATATATGAATGGTTACATTCACGCAGAGAAAGCAACTGTGGGGTGGCGCAGGTATGCATGTTAATCTGTAGTTTGGAGGAAGTGCGAGAGTCATATCTGGGGAAAATTACAGTCACTTAGAGAAAGGAACCATGTTGGGCTGGTTTGTAGATCTGCTAAATTCTATTTTGGAAACAGAGTGTGAGTCATATATGGGAACGCTTATGTTCACTCAGAGAAAGCAACCACGGTGTGGTGTTTTGTTGGCATGGTGTACTTTGAAAGAAGTTGGAGATTCTTATATAGGAAAGTTTACAGTCACCTAGAGAAAGCAACTCACGGGGCGTGGTTTGTAGGCCTGCTAAACTCTAATTTAGATGAAGTGAGAGAGGCATATATATGAACGCTTATATTGATGCAGAGAAAGTAACTATGGGGTGGTGTTTTGTAGGCATGCTAAAACATAATTTGGAAGAAGTTCGAAAGCAGACAGTCACTTAGAGAAAGCAACTCACGGCGGTTCATTTTTCGGTCTGCTAAATTGTATTTTGAAAGAAGTACCAGAGTCATATATACAAACGCTTACATTCATGCAGAGAAAGCAACTGTGGGGTGGTGTTTTCTAGGCATGCTAAACTCTAGTTTGGACGAAGTTTGAGAATCACATATAAGAAAGCTTAGAGTCACTTAGAGAAAGCAAATCGCTGGTGTGGAATGTAGGCGTGCTAAACTCTATTTTGGTTTCAGAGTGAGAGTCATATATGGGAAGGCTTACATTCACTCAGAGAAAGCTACGATGATGTGGTGGTTTGTAGGCATACTAAACTCTAGTTTGGAAGAAGTAGGAGAATGATATATGGGAACACTTACATTCATGCAGAGAAAGCAATTATGGGGTGGATTTTTTGTAGCCATGCTAATCTCTATTTTGCAAGAAGTTAAAGAGTAATATATAGGAAAGCGTACCGTCATTTATAGAAACCAACTTTCGGGGGATGGTTTGTAGGCCTGCAAAACTCTACTTTGGAAGAAGGGGGAGAGTCATTTTGGGGACTGCGTACATTCACTCAGAGAAATCAACGATGGGGTTGTGGTTTGTAGGCATACTAAACTCTAGTTTGGAAGAAGTACGAGAATCATATATAGGAACGCTTACATTCATGCAGAGAAAGCAACTATGGAGTGATGTTTGTATGCCTACTAAACTATAGTTTGGGGGATGTTCGAGAGTCATATCTGGGAAGTTTACAGTCATTTAGAGAAAGCAACTCTTGGGGGGGTGGTTCGTAGGCCTGCTAAACTCTATTTTCAATGAAGTGTTAGAATCATATACAGGAACGCTTACATTCACTCAGAGAAAGCAACGTTGGGGTGGCCGTTTTTGAGCATACTGAACTCTACTTTGGAAGAGGTACGAGAGACATATATAGGAACGCTTACATTAACACAGAGAAAGCAAATATGGGGTGCTGTAGTGCAGGCATGCTAAACTATAGATTGGAAGAAGTTCGAAAGCTGACAGTCATTTACAGAAAGCAACTCTTGGCGGGTGATTTTTAGGTCTGCTAAATCGTATTTTGAAAGACGTACCAGAGTCATATAGACAAACGCTTACATTCATGCAGAGAAAGAAACTATGGGGTGATGTGTTGTGGGGATGCTAAACTGCAGTTTGGAAGGAGTTCGAGAGTGTTATATAGGATAACTTAGAGTCACCTAGAGAAAGCAACACTCGGGACAGCTTTGCAAGCCTGTAAACACTAATTAGCAGCAATTGTGAGAGTCAAACATGGGAACGCTTACATTCACGGAGAGAACACAACGTTTGGGTGGTGATTTGTAGGCATCATAACTGTAGTTTGGAAGAAGTAGGAGAGTCATATATATGAACGGTTACATTCACGCAGAGAAAGCAACTGATGGGTGGCGTATGTACGCATGTTAATGTATACTTTGGAGGAAGTTCGGGAGTCTTATCTGGGGAAAATTGCAGTCACTTAGAGAAAGCAACCATCGGGGGCCGTTTTGTAGATCTGCTAAATTCTATTTTGGAAGAAGAGAGAAAGTCATATGTGGGAACGCTTATGTTCACTCAGAGAAATCAACGATGGGGCAGTGTTTCGTTGGCATGCTAAACTGTAGTTTGGAAGAAGTTCGCGAGTCTTATATAAGAAAGCTTACAGTCACCTAGAGAAAGTAACTCTCGGCAGATTGTTTCTAAGCATGCTAAACTCTAATTTGCATCAATTGTGAGAGTCAAACATGGGAACGCTTACATTCACTCAGAGAACGCAACGTTTGGGTGGTGGTTTGTAAGCATTCTAAACTGTATTTTGGAGGAAGTAGGAGAGTCATATATACGAATGCTTACATTCACGCAGAGAAAGCAACTCTGGGGTCGTATTTTGTAGGCATGCTAAACTGTGGTTTGGAAGAAGTTCGAGAGCCTTATATAGGAAAGATTACACTGACACAGAGAAAACAACTCTCTGTAGTTTGTTGGTAGGTCTGCTAAACTGTAATTTGGATGAAGTGTGAGAACGCTTGCATTCACTCAGAGAAAGAACTTTGTCGTGGTGGTTTGTAGGAATAACAACTGTAGTTCGAAGAAGTAGGAGAGTCATATATGAACGGTTACATTCACGCAGAGAAAGCAATTGTGGGGTGGTGTATGTAATCATCATAATCTGTAGTTTGGAGGAATTTCAAGAGTCATATCTGGGGAAAATTAGAGTCACTTAGAGAAAGGAACCATCGGGGGCTGGTGTGTAGGTCTGTTAAATTCTATTTTGGAAAAAGAGTGAGAGTCATATATGGGAACGCTTATGTTCACCCAGAGAAATCAACGATGGGGCGCTGTATTGTTGGCATGCCAAACTGTAGTTTGGAAGAAGTTCGAGAGTCTTATATAGGAAAGTTTACAGTCACCTAGAGAAAGCAACTCACAGGAAGTGGTTTGTAGGCCGCTAAACTCTAATTTGGATGAAGTGAAAGAGGCATACATGGATACGCTTCATTCACTCAGAGAAAGGTAAATTGTGGTGCCGGTTTTTAGGTATACTAAACTCCAGTTTGGAAGAAGTACGAGAGACATATGTATGAACGCTTATATGGACGCAGAGAAAGCAACTATGGGGTGGTGTTTTGTTGGCATGCTAAAATATAGTTTGGAAGAAGTTCGAAAGCAGACAGTCAGAGAAAGCAACTCTTGGCGGTAGATTTTTAGGTCTGCTAAATTGTATTTTGAAAGAAGTACCAGTGTCATATATACAAACGCTTACATTCATGCAGAGAAAGCAACTGTGGGGTGGTGTTTTCTAGGCGTGCTAAACTCTAGTTTGGACGAAGTTTGAGAATCACATATAAGAAAGCTTAGAGTCTCTTAGGGAAAGGAAATTTCTGGTTGTGGAATGTAGGCGTGCTAAATTCTATTTTGGTTTAAGATTGAGAGTCATATATGGAAAGGGTTACATTCACTCAGAGAAAGCAACGATGATGTGGTGGTTTGTAGGCATACTAAACTCTAGTTTGGAAGAAGTAGGAAAATGATATTTGGGAATGCTTACATTCATGCAGAGAAAGCAATTATGGGGTGGGTTTTTGTACCCATGCTAATCTCTAGTTTGGAAGAAGTTATATAGGAAAGCGTACAGTCATTTATAGAAACCAACTTTCGGGGGATGGACGGTAGGCCTGCAAAACTCTACTTTGGAAGAAGTGAGAGAGTCATATTGGGGACCACGTACATTGACTCAGAGAAATCAAGGATAGGCTTGTGTTTTGTAGGCATACTAAACTCTAGTTTGGAGGAAGTATGAGAATCATATATAGGAACGCTTACATTCATGCAGAGAAAGCAACTATGGAGTGATGATTTTATGCCTACTAAACTATAGTTTGGAGGAAGTTTAGAATCTTATATAGCAAAGCTTACAGTCACCTAGAGAGAGCAACTCTCGGGAGATGGTTTCTAAGCCTGCTAATTTGCACCAACTGTTAAAGTCAAATATGGGAAGGTTTACATCCACTCAGAACGCAAGGTTTGGGTTGTAGTTTGTGGCCATAATAACTGTAGTTCGGAAGAAGTAGGAAAGTCATATATATGAACGGTTACATTCACGCAGAGAAAGCAACTATGGAGTGATGTTTGTATGCCTACTAAACTATAGTTTGGAGGATGTAACTCTCGGGGGGTGGTTCGTAGGCCTGCTAAACTCTATTTTCAATGAAGTGTTAAAATCATATACAGGAACGCTTACATTCACTCAGAGAAAGCAACGTTGGGGTGGCCGTTTTTGAGCATACTAAACTCTATTTGGAAGAGGTACGAGAGACATAAATACGAACGATTACATTAACACAGAGAAAGCAAATACGGGGTGCTGTAGTGCAGGCATGCTAAACTATAGATTGGAAGAAGTTCGAAAGCTGACAGTCACTTAGAGAAAGCAACTCTTGGCGGGTGATTTTTTCAGTCTGCTAAATTGTATTTTGAAAGACGTGTCAGAGTCTTATATACAAACGCTTACATTCATGCATAGAAAGAAAATATGGGGTGATGTGTTGTGGGGATGCTAAACTGCAGTTTGGAAGGAGTTCGACAGTGTTATTTGGATAGCTTACAGTCACCTAGAGAAAGCAACACTCAGGAGAGCTTTGCAAGCCTGCTAAACTCTAACTAGCAGCAATTGTGAGAGTCAAACATTGGAATGCTTACATTCACTCAGAGAACACAACGTTTGGGTGGTGGTTTGTAGGCATAATAACTGTAGTTCAGAAGAAGTAGGAGAGTCATATATATGAACGGTTACATTCACGCAGAGAAAGCAACTGTTGGGTGGCGTATGTATGCATGCTAATCTGTAGTTTGGAGGAAGTGCGAGAGTCATATCTGGGGAAAATTACAGTCACCTAGAGAAAGCAACTCTCGGGAGATTGTTTCTAAGCATGCTAAATTCTAATTTGCATCAATTGTGAGAGTCAAACATGGGAACGCTTACATTCACTCAGAGAACGCAACGTTTGGGTGGTGGTTTGTAAGCATTCTAAACTGTATTTTGGAGGAAGTAGGAGACTCATATATACGAATGCTTACATTCACGCAGAGAAAGCAACTCTGGGGTCGTATTTTGTTGGCATGCTAAACTGTGGTTTGGAAGAAGTTCGAGAGCCTTACATAAGAAAGATTACAGTGACACAGAGAAAAACAACTCTCTGTAGTTTGTTGGTAGGTCTGCTAAACTGTAATTTGGATGAAGTGTGAGAATGCTTGCATTCACTCAGAGAAAGAACGTTGTCGTGATGGTTTGTAGGAATAAATGCTGTAGTTTAAAAGAAGGAGAGTCATATATGAACGGTTACATTCACGCAGAGAAAGCAACTGTGGGGTGGCCTATGTAATCATCATAATCTATAGTTTGGAGAAAGTTCAAGAGTCATATGTGGGAAAAATTAGAGTCACGTAGAGAATTGGAACCATCGGGTGTTGTGTAGGTCTGCTAAATTCTATTTTGGAAGAAGAGTGAGAGTCATATATGGGAACGCTTATGTTCACTCAGAGAAATCAACGATGGGGCGCTGTATTGTTGGCATGCTAAACTGTAGTTTGGAAGAAGTTCGAGAGTCTTATATAGGAAAGTTTACAGTCACCTAGAGAATGCAACTCACAGGAGGTGGTTTGTGGGCCACTAAACTCTAATTTGGATGAAGTGAAAGAGGCATACATGGATACGCTTCATTCACTCAGAGAAAGGTAAATTGTGGTGCCGGTTTTTAGGTATACTAAACTCCAGTTTGGAAGAAGTACGAGAGTCATATATATGAACGCTTATATGGACGCAGAGAAAGCAACTATGGGGTGGTGTTTTGTAGGCATGCTAAAATATAATTTGGAAGAAGTTCGAAAGCTGACAGTGACTTAGAGTATGCAACTCTTGGCGGTTGATTTTGAGGTCTGCTAAATTGTATTTTGAAAGAAGTACCAGAGTCATATATAAAATCTCTTACATTGATGCTGAGAAAAACTATGTGGTGATGTTTTGTTGGCGTGCTGAAATGTAGTTTCGAAGAAGTTCGACAGTCTTTTATAGGAAACCTTACAGTCCCCTAGAGGAAGCAACTTTCGAGAGATAGTTTGTAAGCCTGCTAAACTCTACTTTGCATCATTTGGAACAGTCATACTTGGGAACGCTAACATTCTCTCAGAGAACTTAACTTTTGGGTGGTGGTTTGTAAGCATACTAAACGGTATTTTGGAAGTAGCAGAGTCATATATATGAGCGCTTACATTCACCCAGAGAGGGCCACTATGGGGTGGTGTTTTGTAGGCCTGCTAAAATATAATTTGGAAGAAGTTCGAAAGCTGACAGTGACTTAGAGAAGGCAACTCTCGGCGGTTGATTTAGAGGTCTGCTAAATTGTATTTTGAAAGAAGTACCAGAGTCATATATAAAATCGCTTATATTTATGCTGAGAAAGAAACTATGTGGTGATGCTTTGTTGGCGTGCTGAAATGTAGTTTCGAAGAAGTTCGACAGTCTTTTATAGGAAAGCTTACAGTCCCCCAGAGGAAGCAACTTTCGAGAGATAGTTTGTAAGCCTGCTAAACTCTACTTTGCATCATTTGGAACAGTCATACTTGGGAACGCTAACATTCTCTCAGAGAACGCAACGTTTGGTTGGTTGTTTGTAAGCATACTAAACTGTATTTTGGAAGAAGTAGCAGAGTCATATATACAAGTGCTTACATTCACGCAGAGAGGGCAACTATGGGGTGGTGTTTTGTAGGCATGCAAATCTCTAGTTGCGAAGAAGTTAAGAGTAATAGGAAAGCTTACAGTCGCATAGAGAAAGCAACCCTTGGGGGCCGGGTTGTAGTTCTGCTAAATTCTATTTTGGATGAAGTGTGAATCATAAACGGGAACGCTAACATTCACTCAGAGAAAGCAGGGTTGCGGTGGTGGTTTTTAGTCACACTAAACTGGAGTTTGGAGGAAGTACGAGAATAAAAGAATGCTTACATTCACTCAGAAAAAGCAAAGTTGGGGAGGTGGTTTGTAGGTGTACTATACTTTGGAAGAAGTACGAGCGTGATGCATAGGAACGCTTACATTCACGCAAACTATGGGGTGGCCTTTTGTTGGCATGCTAAACTATGTTCCAAAGTCATATATAGGAAAGCTTATAGTGAGAGAAAGCAACTCTCAGGCGGTGTTTTGTAGGTCCGGTAAATTGCATTTTGAAAGCAGTCCGAGATTCATATAAGGGAAAGCCTATATCCACTCAGAGAAAGCAATGTTGGGCTGGTGGTTTGTAGGCATACTAAACTGTATTTTGGAACTCGTATGTATGACTCTCACACTTGATCCAAATTAGAGTTCACCAGGCCTATAAACCACATCCTGAAAGTTGCTTTCTCTAGGTGAATGTAAGCTTTCCTATATAAAACTCTCGAACTTCTTCCAAACTACAGTTTAGCATGCCAACAATACACCACCGGATCGTTGCTTTCTCTGAGTGAACATAAGCATTCCCTTATATGAATCTCTTTTTCCAAAATAGAATTTAGCAGACCTACAAACCAGTCCCCGATGGTTGATTTAGCTATGTGACTGTAATTTTCCCTAGATATGACTCTCGAATTTCCTCCAAACTATAGATTAGCACGCGTACATACGGTACCCAACAGTTGCTTTCTCTGCGTGAATGTAACCGTTCATATATATGACTTTCCTACTTTTTCCGAACTACAGTTATTATGGCCACAAACCACAACCCAAACGTTGCGTTCTGAGTGGATGTAAACCTTCCCATGTTTGACTTTAACAATCGGTGCAAATTAGTTTAGCAGGCTTAGAAACCATCTCCCGAGAGTTGCTTTCTCTAGGTGACTGTAAGCTTTCCTATATAAGACTCTCGAACTTCTTAGAAGTTTTGTGGGCAGTTTAGCATGCCCACAAAACATCACCCCATAGTTTCTTTCTCTGCATGAATGTAACCGTTTGTAACTATGATTCTGGTACTTATTTCAAAACACAATTTAGCAGACCTAAAAATCACACGCAGAGAGTTTCTTTCTCTAAGTGACAGCTTTCGAACTTCTTCCAAACTACAGTTTAGCATGCCTAAAAACACGAACCCATAGTGGCTTTCAGTGCCTGAATGTAAGCGGTTCTATATGTGATTCTTTTGCTTCTTCCAAATTACAGGTTAGTATACCTACAAACCACCACCCCAACGTTGCTTTCTCTGAGTGAATGTAAGCGTTCCTGATTATGATTCTAACACTTCATTGAAAATAGAGTTTAGCAGGCCTACGAACCACCCCCAGAGAGTTGCTTTCTCTAAATGACTGTAAGCTTCCCAGATATGACTCTCGAACATCCTCCAAACTATAGTTTAGTAGGCATACAAACATCACTCCATAGTTGCTTTCTCTGCATGAATGTAAGCGTTCCTATATATGATTCTCGTACTTCCTCCAAACTAGAGTTTAGTATGCCTACAAAACACAACCCCATCCTTGATTTCTCTGAGTCAATGTACGTGGTCCCCAATATGACTCTCTCCCTTCTTCCAAAGTAGAGTTTTGCAGGCCTACCATCCATCCCCCGTAAATTGGTTTCTATAAATGAGTGTACGCTTTCCTATATAACTTCTTCCAAACTAGAGATTAGCATGGGTGCAAAAAATCCACCGCATAATTGCTTTCTCTGCATGAATGTAAGCCTTCCCATATATCATTCTCCTACTTCTTCCAAACTAGAGTTTAGTATGCCTACAAACCACCACACCATCGTTGCTTTCTCTGAGTGAATGTAACCCTTTCCATATATGATGCTCAGTCTTAAACCACAATAGAGTTTAGCACGCCTACATTCCACAACCAGAGATTTGCTTTCTCTAAGTGACTCTAAGCTTTCTTATATGTGATTCTCAAACTTCGTCCAAACTAGATTTTAGCATGCCTACAATACACCACCCCACAGATGCTTTCTCTGCATGAATGTAAGCGTTCTTTATATGACACTGGTACTTCTTTCAAAATACAATTTAGCAGACCTAAAAATCCACCGCCAAGAGTTGCTTTCTCTAAGTGACTGTCTGCTTTCGAACTTCTTCCAAATTATATATTAGCATGCCTACAAAACACCACCCCATAGTTGCTTTCTCTGCGTCCATATAAGCGTTCATATATATGACTCTCGTACTTCTTCCAAACTGGAGTTTAGTATACCTAAAAACCGCCACTCCAACTTACCTTTCTCTGAGTGAATGAAGCATATCCATGTATGCCTCTTTCACTTCATCCAAATTAGAGTTTAGCGGCCTACAAACCACCTCCTGTGAGTTGCTTTCTCTAGGTGACTGTAAACTTTCCTATATAAGACTCTCGAACTTCTTCCAAACTACAGTTTGGCATGCCAACAATACAGCGCCCCATCATTGATTTCTCTGAGTGAACATAAGCGTTCCCATATATGACTCTCACTCTTTTTCCAAAATAGAATTTAGCAGACCTACACACCAGCCCAAGATGGTTCCTTTCTCTAAGTGACTCTAATTTTCCCCAGATATGACTCTCGAACTTCCTCCAAACTACAGATTATGATGATTACATACACCACCCCACAATTGCTTTCTCTGCGTGAATGTAACCGTTCATATATGACTCTCCTACTTCTTCGAACTACAGTTGTTATTCCTACAAACCACCACGACAAAGTTCTTTCTCTGAGTGAATGCAAGCGTTCTCACACTTCATCCAAATTACAGTTTAGCAGACCTACCAACAAACTACAGAGAGTTGTTTTCTCTGTGTCAGTGTAATCTTTCCTATATAAGGCTCTCGAACTTCTTCCAAACCACAGTTTAGCATGCCAACAAAATACGACCCCAGAGTTGCTTTCTCTGCGTGAATGTAAGCATTCGTATATATGAGTCTCCTACTTCCTCCAAAATACAGTTTAGAATGCTTACAAACCACCACCCAAAAGTTGCGTTCTCTGAGTGAATGTAAGCGTTCCCATGTTTGACTCTCACAATTGATGCAAATTAGAGTTTAGCATGCTTAGAAACAATCTGCCGAGAGTTACTTTCTCTAGGTGACTGTAAGCTTTCTTATATAAGACTCGCGAACTTCTTCCAAACTACAGTTTAGCATGCCAACGAAACACTGCCCCATCATTGATTTCTCTGAGTGAACATAAGCGTTCCCACATATGACTTTCTCTCTTCTTCCAAAATAGAATTTAGCAGATCTACAAAACGGCCCCCGATGGTTGCTTTCTCTAAGTGACTGCAATTTTCCCCAGATAAGACTCCCGAACTTCCTCCAAAGTATACATTAACATGCGTACATACGCCACCCATCAGTTGCTTTCTCTGCGTGAATGTAACCGTTCATATATATGACTCTCCTACTTCTTCCAAACTACAGTTATGATGCCTACAAATCACCACCCAAACGTTGTGTTCTCTGAGTGAATGTAAGCGTTCCCATGTTTGACTCTCACAATTGCTGCTAATTAGTGTTTACAGGCTTGCAAAGCTGTCCCGAGTGTTGCTTTCTCTAGGTGACTGTAAGTTATCCTATATAACACTCTCGAACTCCTTCCAAACTGCAGTTTAGCATGCCAACAACACATCACCCCATAGTTTCTTTCTCTGCATGAATGTAAGCGTTTGTCTATATGACTCTGGTACGTCTTTCAAAATACGATTTAGCAGACCTAAAAATCACCCGCCAAGAGTTCCTTTCTGTAAATGACTGTCAGCTTTCGAACTTCTTCCAATCTATAGTTTAGCATGCCTGCACTACAGCACCCGGTATTTGCTTTCTCTGTGTTAATGTAAGCGTTCCTATATATGTCTCTCGTACCTCTTCCAAAGTAGAGTTCAGTATGCTCAAAAACGGCCACCCCAACGTTGCTTTCTCTGAGTGAATGTAAGCGTTCCTGTATATGATTCTAACACTTCATTGAAAATAGAGTTTAGCAGGCCTACGAACCACCCCCCCAAGAGTTGCTTTCTCTAAATGACTGTAAACTTCCCAGATATGACTCTCGAACATCCTCCAAACTATAGTTTAGTAGGCATACAAACATCACTCCATAGTTGCTTTCTCTGCATGAATGTAAGCGTTCCTATATATGATTCTCATACTTCTTCCAAACTAGAGTTTAGTATGCCTACAAACCACAACCCCATCGTTGATTTCTCTGAGTGAATGTACGCAGTCCCCAAAATGACTCTCCCCCTTCTTCCAAAGTAGAGTTTTGCAGGCCTACAAACCATCCCCCGAAAGTTGGTTTCTATAAATGACGGTACGCTTTCCTATATATTACTCTTTAACTTCTTGCAAAATAGAGATTAGCATGGCTACAAAAAATCCACCCCATAATTGCTTTCTCTGCATGAATGTAAGTGTTCCCATATATCATTCTCCTACTTCTTCCAAACTAGAGTTTAGTATGCCTACAAACCACCACATCATCGTAGCTTTCTCTGAGTGAATGTAAGCCTTCCCATATATGACTCTCACTCTGAAACCAAAATAGAGTTTAGCACTCCTACATTCCACACCAGAGATTTGCTTTCTCTAAGTGACTCTAAGCTTTCTTATATGTGATTCTCAAACTTCGTCCAAACTAGAGTTTAGCATGCCTAGAAAACACCACCCCACAGTTGCTTTCTCTGCATGAATGTAAGCGTTTGTATATATGACTCTGGTACTTCTTTCAAAATACAATTTAGCAGACCGAAAAATGAACCGCTGAGAGTTGCTTTCTCTAAGTGACTGTCTGCTTTCGAACTTCTTCCAAATTATGTTTTAGCATGCCTACAAAACACCACCCCATAGTTACTTTCTCTGCATCAATATAAGCGTTCATATATATGCCTCTCTCACTTCATCTAAATTAGAGTTTAGCAGGCCTACAAACCACGCCCCGTGAGTTGCTTTCTCTAGGTGACTGTAAACTTTCCTATATAAGAATCTCCAACTTCTTTCAAACTACATCATGCCAACAAAACACCACACCGTGGTTGCTTTCTCTGAGTGAACATAAGCGTTCCCATATATGACTCACACTCTGTTTCCAAAATAGAATTTAGCAGATCTACAAACCAGCCCAAGATGGTTCCTTTCTCTAAGTGACTGTAATTTTCCCCAGATATGACTCTCGCACTTCCTCCAAACTACAGATTAACATGCATACCTGCGCCACCCCACAGTTGCTTTCTCTGCGTGAATGTAACCGTTCATATATATGACTCTCCTACTTCTTCCCAACTACAGTTATTATGCCTTCAAACCATCACGATAATGTTTCTTTCTCTGAGTGAATGAATGCAAGCGTTCTCACATTTCATCCAAATTAGAGTTTAGCAGGCCTACCAATAAACTTCCGAGAGCTGTTTTCTCTGTGTCGCTGTAATCTTTCCTATATAAGACTCTCGAACTTCTTCCAAACCACAGTTTAGCATGCCAACAAAATACGACCTCAGAGTTGCTGTCTATGCCTGAATGTAAGCGTTCAGATATATGACTCTCGTACTTCCTCCAAAATACAGTTTAGAATGCCTACAAACCACCACCCAAACGTTGCGTTCTCTGAATGAATGAAAGCATTCCCATGTTTGACTCTCACAATTGATGCAAAGTAGAGTTTAGCAGGCCAAGAAAGGATCTCCCGAGAGTTGCTTTCTCTAGGTGACTGTAAGCTTTCCTAAATAAGACTCTCCAACTTCTTCCAAACTACAGGTTAACATGCCCACAAAACATCACCCCATAGTTTTTTCTTTGCATGAATGTAAGCATTAGTATATATGACTCTGGTACTTCTTTCAAAATACAATTTAGCAGACCTAAAAATCACCCACCAAGAGTTGCTTTCTCTAAGTGACTGTTCAGGTTTAGAACTTCTTCCAAACTATAGCATGCTTACAAAACACCACCCCGTAGTTGCTTTCTCTGGGTGAATGTAAACGTTCCCAAATATCATTCTCGTACTTCTTCCAAACTATTTAGTATGCCTACAAAAACCAGCCCAATGTTGTTTCTCTGAGGGAATGTAAGCGGTCCCATGTTTGACTCTCACACTTCATCCAAATTAGAGTTTAGCATGTGTACAAACAATCTCCCGAGAGTTGCTTTCCCTAGGTGATGGTAATCATTCCTGTATAAGGTTCTCCAACTTCTTCCAAACTGCAGTTTAGCATGCCTACAAAACCTGACGCCATAAGTGCTTTCTCTGCGTGAATGTAAGTGTTCCTATATAGGACTCTCGTACTTCTTCCAAACTACAGTTTAGTATGCCCTACAAACCACCACCCAAACGTTATTTTCTCTGAGTGAATGTAAGCGTTCCCATATATGACTCTCACACTTCAACCAAAATAGAGTTTAGCAGGCCTACATTCCACACCCAGAGATTTGCTTTCTCTAAGTGACTGTAAGCTTTCTTATATGTGATTCTCAAACTTCTTCCAAACTAGAGTTTAGCATGCCTATAAAACACCACCCCATAGTTACTTTCAGTGCGTCAGAATGTATGTGTTCCTATATGTGATTCTCGTGCTTCTTCCAAACTGCAGTTTAGTAAGCCTACAAACAACCCCATCGTTGCTTTCTCTGAGGGAATGTAAGCGTTCTCATATATGACTCTCACACTTCAACCAAAACAGGGTTTTGCAGGCCTACAAACCACCCGCCAAGACTTGCTTTTTCAAAGTGGCTGTTACCTTTCCTATATAGGACTCTGGAACTTCTCCCAAGCTAGACTTTAACATGTCTACCTGACACTACTCCGTAGTTGCTCTCGGTGTGTGAATGTAAGCGTTCCTATATATGAGTCTTGTACTTCTTCCTAACTAGCATCTGGCATGCCAAAATAACACTCCCCCATAGTTGCTTTCTTTGAGTCAATGTAAACATTCCTATATATGTCTCTCGCACTTCTTCCAAACTTGAGTTATGTCTACAAACCAATCCCCGACAGCTGTTTTCTCTGAACGAATTTAAGCGTTCCTAATTAGGACTATGGCACTTCCTCCAAACTAGAGTTTAGCAAGCCTACACTCCACCCCCGTTCGTTGCTTTCTCTAAGTTACTGTAAGCTTTCCTATACATGGCTCTCGAAATTTTCCAAACTAGAGTTAGCATGCCTACTATACACCTACACATAATTGCTTTGTCTGAGTGAATATAAGCCTTCCTATATATGACTGTCGCACTTTTTCCAAATTAGAGTGTAGCCAGCCTGGAAAGCACCCCTTATAGTTGCTTTCATTGAGTGAATGTTAACATTCCTATGTATGACTCTCGCAACTTTTCCAATCTAAGATTTTAGCAATGCCACAAATCCCCCGCCGAGAGTTCCTATACATAACTGTCCTCTTTTTCCAAGCTAGAGTTTAGGAAGCCTAGAAACCGTCCCCCCGTAGACGCTTTATGTGAATGTAAGCGTTCCTATATATGACTCTCGCCTTCCTCCAAACTAGAGCTTAGCAAGCCTACAAACCAACTCCCTATAATTGCTTTCTCTGAATGAATGATATCGTTCCTATATAAGACTCTCGAACTTCTTCCAAACCAGAGTTTAACAAGCCAAAAAAGCACCCCCCATAGATGCTTCCTCTAACTCAAAGCTAATATTCCTATATATGATTCAGCTTCTTCATCCAAACTAGAGTAAGGCAAGCCTACAAATCACACACCAATAGTTGCTTTCTATCAGTAAATGTAAGCATCCCTATATATGACTATAGCAATTCTTCCAAACTGGAGTTTAGCAAGCCTCCAGACCCCCGGACCCCACTCCATAGTACCCTGGGCATTGGCGCCTGCCTGTCATGCAGGACATAGGGGCGGACCCTCATCTCAGACACGGCATTGGTGGATTGTAGGCTTTTTTAAGTTTTTGAATTGAAGAAGTCTGAGAATTGGAATTGGGTTTAGGGTAAGGTTAGGTGTTAGGGACTAGGATTAGGTTTAGGGGTTAGGGTTTTAGGTTAGAATTAGGGTTAGGATTACTGTTAGGGTTAGAGATTAGGATTATGTTTAGTGGTTGGGTTTAGGTTTACGGTGAGAGGCAAGAGTAAGGGTCAGGGATTAGGGTTACTGTAAGGAGTTAGATTCAGGGCTTACTAAGGGTTTGGTTTAGTGATAGGGTTAGGGCTTACGTTTAACGGTGTGTGTTAGGGCACGGGCCCTGTCTAACGTATGGGGCACTGTGGATGTGGAGCAAGGCTGTGTCCCCACTTCATCGTACCCTGGGTGTTGGGCTTCAACTGTCATGCAGGACAAAGGCAGAGGCTCATCTCACGCATGGTTAGGATTAAGGTTTAAGGTTAGGGTCAGGGTTGAGGGTTAGGGTGAGGGTTAACAGTTAGAGTTAGGGTAAGGGGGTTAGGGATAGGGTTAGGGTTAAGGGTTAGGTTTATGGTTCAGGTTTAAGGTTAGCATTAGAGGGTAGGTTTAGTGTAACTGTATGTCAGTATTGGGGTTAAATCTCTAGGCATTAGGGTAAAGGTTAGTGTTATGGTTAAGAGTTAGGGTTAGGGTTAGTGTTGGTAGGGTTAAGGTTAGGGTTGGCGTTTCAGAATTAGGGATTAGGTGTTATGGTTATGGCTAGGAGTTAGGGTTAGAATTACGGTATAGGCTTGTTCTCAGGGTGTCATGCATTAACGTTAAGATAAGGGGTTGAACTTAGGGTTACGGTGAGGTTTACGTGTTGAGGTGAGCAGTAGGATCAGGGTTAGGTGTTATGTTCTGGGTTAGGGTTATGGGTGACGGGTAGGGTTTATGCTTAGGGCATGGGCCCTGTATGCACTAGGAGGCGAAGTTAGGAGTCTGTGATGGTCGCTGAGAACACACTCTATCCCACGCAGTGTATGGGCCTCTCGGTTTCATGCCGGACACTGTGGCAGAGCCGGCTTTCATGCATGGCTTAGTAGGATTGTAGGCTTTCAAAACTCTGAGAAAACAAGAAGTCTGAGAATTAGATTTAGGGTTAAAATTACGGCACGGTTTAGGGATGAAGATTAGTGATAGGGTGAGGGCTTAGGGTTAGGGGATAGGGTTAGGGTTAGGGTTGTGGTAGGGTGAAAGTTAGGGTTTTCATTTTAGAAATAGGGATGAGGTGTTATGGTTATGACTATGGTTTAGGATTAGAATTATGGGATAGGGCTTCTTCTCAGGGTGTTATGCATTAACGTTAATTTAAGGGGATAAGTTAGCATTACGGGGAGGTTTATGGTTTATGTTTAGGAATAGGATCATGGTTAGGTGTTATGTTCAGGGTGAGGGTTATCTGTTAGGGGCAGTGCTTATACTTAGCGTACAGGCCCTGTCTGCACCGGGCGGCGGGCGGGGGTTAGGGGAATAGGATTGTCCCCGGGAACACACTCTATTGAACGCTGGGTGTGGATTCCTGGGTTTCATGCAGGACACAGTGGCAGAGCACCCTTTAACTCATGGCATGGGAGGATTGTAGGCTTTCTAAACTCTGAGAAAGCAAGAAGTCTGAGAATTAGATTTAGGGGTAGGATTATGGTAATGTTTAGGGATGAAGATTATTGTTAGGGTGGAGTCTTAGGGTTAGGTGTTAGGGTTAAATGTTAGTGTTAGGTTTAACAGTTACAGTTAGGTTTACGTTTAAGATTCAGGGTTAGGGTTAAGGTTTGGGTTTAGCGTTTGGCACAGGGTTAGGCTTCAGTATTAGCCTTATGGATAAGGATTAGAAGTAGGGTTAGGGTTAAGGGTTAGTGTCAGAGTTAATGGTAAGTTTCAAGATTGAGGGTTACGGTTGCGGTTAGGGTTAGGTTTAGCGTTAGGGGTTAGGGTTAGGCTTAGGGTTAAAGGATAGTATTATGGTTAAGTGTTGGGCTTAGGGTTAGGGTTTAGTGTTAGCGTTATCATTAAAGATTAGGGTTAGGGTCAGGGTTAAATGCTTGGGTGCGGGTAATGGTTAGGGTCAGGGTTAAGGTTTAAGGATAGCGTTAGTGTTAAGGGTTATGGGTAGGTTTAGGGTTCAGGGTTAGAGTTAGCATTAGGGCTTAAGGTTAGGATTAGGCAGGAGGTTAGATTTAGGGTTAGATCTAAGCGTTAGGGTAAGTGCTAGGGTTAGGGTTAAGAGATAGGTTTAGGTTTAATGCTTAGGATTAGGGTTAGGGTTTGGGGTTAAAGTGTTAGGGGTTAGGTTTAAGGATCAAAGGTTAGGGTTATTTTTAGCTGTAGTGTTAGGGTTAGGGAAAAGGGATCCCATTAGCATTAAGGGTCTTCCTTACTGTAGGGTTAAGGGTTAGGCTTAGAGTTAAAGGTTAAGGTTAGGGTCAGTGTTAAGAATTAGGGTGAGGGTTAACGGTTAGGGTAAAGGTTAAGCGTTAGGGTTAGGGATTAGCGATTAGGGTTTTTGGTTAGTGTTAGGGTTAGCAGTTAGGAGTTCGTGTTTTATGAAGGGGTATGGTTAGAATTAGGATTGGGGTTAGAGTTAGGGTTAGGTATAGGGGTTAGGTTTAGGGGTTAGTTTTAGGGTAAAAGGATAGGATTAGGGTTACGGGTTGGGCTTAGGTTTAGGGTTAAAGTTTACTGCTAGGGTTAGGGATAGGGTTCAGGGTTAGCTTTAGGGGTTCTGGTTAGGGTTAGGTGTTAGGTTAGTGTCAGGGTTAGGTCTAGTCGTGAGGGTAAGGTTTAGGGTTAGCTTTAAGAGCTAGGGTTAGGTTTACTGGTTAGGATTAGGATTAGGGTTAAGGGTTAGCGTAAGGCTTAGGGGTTTGGGTGAAGGGTTAGGGTTTTTGTTAGGCATAGCGTTGGGGTTAGAAGTAAGGGTTACTGTCAGTGTTAGGGTTGTAGGTAGGGTTCCGGTTAGGGTTAGCGGTTTAGAATTAGGGTTAGGGATTAGGTGTTCCAGTGATGACTAGGAGATAGGGTTAGAATTATGGGATAGGGGTTGTTCTCAGGGAATGGGTTATGCATTAACGTTAGGATAAGAGGTTAAAGTTAGGCGCACGGTGAGGTTTACGTGTTAAGGGGAGAAATAGGAACAGGGTTGGGTGTTATGTTCAGGGTTAGGGTTATCTGTTAAAGGTATTGTTTATGCTTAGCGCACGGGACCTGTCTGCATTGGGCGGGCGGGGGGAGTTTAGGGGGCTGGGATTGTACCCGGGAACCCACTCTATCATACTCTGGGTATGGGCCCGTGGGTTTCATGCAGGACACAGTGGTAGAGCCTCCTTTCACGCATGGCATGGGAGGATTGCAGGCTTTCTAAACTCTAAGAAAGCAAGAAGTCTGAGAATTAGATTTAGGGTTAGGATTCTGGTTAGGGTTAAGGATGAAGTTTAGTGTTAGGGTGAGGGCTTAAGGTTAGAGATTAGGGTTAGGGTTAAAGGTTACTCTTAGGTTTAACGGTTAGAGTTCGGTTTAGGGTTGAGGTTTACGGTTAGGTTTAAGATGAGGGGTAAGGGTTTGGTAGACGTTTAGGGTTAAGTGTTAGGTTTAGGGTTGAAGATTAGGATTAGGGTTAGGATTAAAGGTTAGCGTGAGAGTTAACGCTTAGGGTTAAGGTTAAGAGTTAGGGTTTTCGGTTAGGCATAGGGTTAGATTTAGGGATAGAGTTATGTGCTATGGTTTGTGTTAGGGTTTAGGGTTAGGTTTACTGTTCACGGTTAGGGTTGGGTTTAGGGGTTAGCATTAGGGTTAGGGATTAGGTTTAGGGTAAGGGTCTAGAGTTAAGGTTGGGCTTTAGGCTCGGCGCTTAGTTTCAGGGTCAGGGGTTAGCGTTGGTTGTAGGGCTTAGCTTTAGCGGTCAGTTTAAGGGCACAGGACCTGGTTAATCTACTGTGAGAGGGGTGCGGTCGGAGTCACCATGAAAGCACAACATCATTCCCTGGGCCTTGGGACAGGACCTACATGCAGGACTCAGGCGGAGCCTCATCTCACACATGGCATGGCTGTATTGTAGGCTTGCTTCACTCTGGGAATGGAAGTAGTGTGAGAATTAGGGTTGGGGTTGGGGTTAGGGTTTTTCGTGTTAGGGGTTAGGTTTCGAGTCAGGGTTAGGTGCTAGGGATTAGTGGTTAGGGTTAGAGTTAGTGTTAGGGGTAAGGTGTTAAGTCTGGGTTAGGGGGCCAGGGTAAGGTTTAGGGTTGGAGTTAGCGTTAGGGTTAGGGGTTAGGGTTAAGGGATAGGGTTAGGATTCAGGGTGAGGGTTAGAGGGTTAACAGTTGGGGTTAGGCTTAGGGGTTAGGGATAGTGTTAGGGTTAAGGGTTAGGAGCTTGGTTCAGGTTTAAGGTTAGCATTAGGGGTTGGGGTTAGTGTTAACTGTAGGTCAGTGTTGGGGTTAGATCTCTAGGCATTAGGGTAAAGGTTAGGGTTAGGGTTAAGAGTTAGGGTTCTGTTTAATGGTTAGGATTGGGAATAGGGTTAAGGGTTAGGGTTAAGGTTAGGGGTTATGACGAAGGATCAACGGTTAGGGTTACTTTTAGGCGTAGGGTTAGAGTAAGGGGTTAGAGTTAGTGTTAGTGTTGTTGGTCGGGTTAAGGTTAGGGTTGGCGCTTCAGAATTAGGGATTAGGTGTTACGGTTATAGCTAGGAGGTAGGGTTATAATGACGGTATAGGGCTTGTTCTCAGGGTGTGATGCATTAACGTTAAGATATGGGGTTAAAGTGAGGGTTATGGTGAGGTTTACCTGTTAAGGTGAGCAGTAGGATCACGGTTAGGTGTTATGTTGTGGGTTAGGCTTATGGGTGAGGGGTAGGGTTTATGCTTAGGGCACGGGCCCTGTATGCCCTAGGAGGCAAAGTTAGGTGTCTGTGATGGTCGCTGGGAACCCACTCTACCGCACGCAGTGTATGGGCCTCTGGGTTTCATGCAGGACACTGTGGCAGAGCCTCCTTTCACACATGGCGTGGGAGGATTGCAGGCTTTCTAAACTCTAAGAAAGCAAGAAGTCTGAGAATTCGATTTAGGGTTAGGGTTAGGGTTAGGGTTAAGGATGAAGTTTAGTGTTAGGGTGAGGGCTTAGGCTTAGGGATTACGGATAGGGTTAAAGGTTACTCTTAGATTTAACGGTTACACGTTGGTTTAGTGTTGAGGTTTAAGGTTAGGGTTAAGATGAGGGGTTAGGGTTTGGTACAGGGTTAGGGTTAAGTGTTAGGTTTAGGGTTGAAGATTAGGATTAGGGTTAGGATTAAAGGTTAGCGTGAGAGTTAACGCTTAGGGTTAGGGTTAAGAGTTAGGGTTTAGCGTTAGGGTTAGGGTTAGGGTTAGGGTTAGTTTTAGGGTTAGAATTATGTGCTATGGTTTGTGTCATAGGTTAGGGTTAGGTTTACTGTTCACGGTTAGGGTTACGTTTAGGGGTTAGCATTAGCGTTAGGGTTAGGGTTAGGGTTAAGGGATAGGATTAGGGTTAAGTGTTGGGCTTAGGGTTAGGGTTTAGTGTTAGGGTTATCATTAAGGATTAGGGTTAGGGTCAGGGTTAAATGCTTGGTTGCGGGTAATGGTTAGGGTCAGGGTTAAGGTTCACGGATAGGGTTAGTGTTAAGGGTTACGGGTAGATTTAGGGTTCAGGGTTAGCGTTAGCATTAGGGCTTAAGGTTAGGATTAGGCGGGAGTTTAGATTTAGGGTTAGAACTAGGCGTTAGGGTAAGGGCTAGCGTTAGGTTTAAGAGATAGGGTTAGGGTTAATGCTTAGGATTAGGGTTAGGGTTTGGGGTTAAAGTAAGTGTTAGGGGTTAGGTTTAAGGATCAAAGGTTAGGGTTATTTTTAGCTGTAGTGTTAGGGCTAGGGAAAAGGGATCCCATTAGCATTAAGGGTCTTCCTTACTGTAGGGTTAAGGGTTAGGCTTAGAGTTAAAGGTTAAGGTTAGGGTCAGTGTTAAGAATTAGGGTGAGGGTTAACGGTTAGGGTAAAGGTTAAGTGTTAGGGTTAGGGATTAGTGATTAGGGTTTTTGGTTAGTGTTAGGGTTAGAGGTTAGGAGTTCGTGTTTTATGAAGGGGTATGGTTAGAATTAGGATTGGGGTTAGAGTTAGGGTGAGGTATAGGGGTTAGGTTTAGGGGTTAGTTTTAGGGTAAAAGGATAGGATTAGGGTTATGGGTTGGGCTTAGGTTTAGGGTTAAAGTTTACTGCTAGGGTTAGGGATAGGGTTCAGGGTTAGCTTTAGGGGTTCTGGTTAGGGTTAGGTGTTAGGTTAGTGTCAGGGTTAGGTCTAGTCGTGAGGGTAAGGTTTAGGGTTAGCTTTAAGAGCTAGGGTTAGGTTTAATGGTTAGGATTAGGATTAGGGTTAAGGGTTAGGGTAAGGCTTAGGGGTTAGGGTGAAGGGTTAGGGTCAAGGGTTAGGGTTTTTGTTAGGCATATCGTTGGTGTTAGATGTAAGGGTTACTGTCAGTGTTAGGGTTGTAGGTAGGGTTCCGGTTAGGGTTAGCGGTTTAGAATTAGGGTTAGGGATTAGGTGTTCCAGTGATGACTAGGAGATAGGGTTAGAATTATGGGATAGGGGTTGTTCTCAGGGAATGGGTTATGCATTAAAGTTAGGTTAAGAGGTTAAAGTTAGGCTCACGGTGAGGTTTACGTGTTAAGGGGAGAAATAGGAACAGGGTAGGGTGTTATGTTCAGGGTTAGGGTTATCTGTTAAAGGTATTGTTTATGCTTAGCGCACGGGCCCTGTCTGCATTAGGCAGGCGGGGGGAGTTTAGGGGGCTGGGATTGTACCCGGGAACCCACTCTATCATACTCTGGGTATGGGCCCGTGGGTTTCATGCAGGACACAGTGGTAGAGCCTCCTTTCACGCATGGCATGGGAGGATTGCAGGCTTTCTAAACTCTAAGAAAGCAAGAAGTCTGAGAATTAGATTTAGGGTTAGGATTCTGGTTAGGGTTAAGGATGAAGTTTAGTGTTAGGGTGAGGGCTTAGGGTTAGGGATTAGGGTTAGGGTTAAAGGTTACTCTTAGGTTTAACAGTTACACTTTGGTTTAGGGTTCAGCTTTACGGTTAGGGTTAAGATGAGGGGTTAGGGTTTGGAACAGGGTTAGGGTTAAGTGTTAGGTTTAGTGTTGAAGATTAGGATTAGGGTTAGGATTAAAGGTTAGCGTGAGAGTTAACGCTTAGGGTTAAGGTTAAGGGTTAGGTGTTAGGGTAGGGGTTAGGGTTAGTTTTAGGGTTACAGTTATGTGCTATGGTTTGTGTTAGAGGTTAGGGTTAGGTTTACTGGTCACGGTTCGGGTTACGTTTAGGGGTTAGCATTAGGGTTAGGGTTAGGGTTAAGGGATAGGATTAGGGTTAAGTGTTGGGCTTAGGGTTAGGGTTTAGTGTTAGGGTTATCATTAAGGATTAGGGTTAGGGTCAGGGTTAAATGCTTGGTTACGGGTAATGGTTAGGGTCAGGGTTAAGGTTCACGGATAGGATTAGTGTTAAGGGTTACGGGTAGGTTTAGGGTTCAGGGTTAGTGTTAGCATTAGGGCTTAAGGTTAGGATTAGGCGGTAGGTTAGATTTAGGGTTAGATCTAGGCGTTAGGGTAAGGGCTAGCGTTAGGGTTAAGAGATAGGGTTAGGTTTAATGCTTAGGATGAGGGTTAGGGTTTGGGGTTAAAGTAAGTGTTAGGGGTTAGGTTTAAGGATCCAAGGTTAGGGTTATTTTTAGCTGTAGTGTTAGGGTTAGGGATAAGGGATCCCATTAGCATTAAGGGTCTTCCTTACTGTAGGGTTAAGGGTTAGGCTTAGAGTTAAAGGTGAAGGTTAGGGTCAGTGTTAAGATTTAGGGTGAGGGTTTACGGTCAGGGTAAAGGTTAAGTGTTAGGGTTAGGGATTAGTGATTAGGGTTTTTGGTTAGTGTTAGGGTTAGCGGTTAGGAGTTAGTGTTTTATGAAGGGGTATGGTTAGAATTAGGATTGGGGTTAGAGATAGGGTGAGGTATAGGGGTTAGGTTTAGGGGTTAGTTTTAGGGTAAAAGGATAGGATTAGGGTTACGGGTTGGGCTTAGGTTTAGGGTTAAAATTTACTGCTAGGGTTAGGGATAGGGTTCAGGGTTAGCTTTAGGGGTTCTGGTTAGGGGTAGGTGTTAGGTTAGTGTCAGGGTTAGGTCTAGTCGTGAGGGTAAGGTTTAGGTTTAGCGATAAGAGCTAGGGTTAGGTTTAATGGTTAGGATTAGGATTAGGGTTAAGGGTTAGGGTAAGGCTTAGGGGTTAGGGTGAAGTGTTAGGGTCAAGAATTAGGGTTTTTGTTAGGCATAGCGTTGGGGTTAGAAGTAAGGGTTACTGTCAGTGTTAGGGTTGTAGGTAGGGTTACGGTTAGGGTTAGCGGTTTAGAATTAGGGTTAGGGATTAGGTGTTCCAGTGATGACTAGGAGATAGGGTTAGAATTATGGGATATGGGTTGTTCTCAGGAAATGGGTTATGCATTAACGTTAGGAGAAGAGGTTAAAGTTAGGCGCACCGTGAGGTTTACGTGTTAAGGGGAGAAATAGGAACAGGGTTGGGTGTTATGTTCAGGGTTAGGGTTATCTGTTAAAGGTATTGATTATGCTTAGCGCACAGGCCCTGTCTGCATTAGGCGGGCGGGGGGAGTTTAGGGGGCTGGGATTGTACCCGGGAACCCACTCTATCATACTCTGGGTATGGGCCCGTGGGTTTCAGGCAGGACACAGTGGTAGAGCCTCCTTTCACACATGGCATGGGAGGATTGCAGGCTTTCTAAACTCTAAGAAAGCAAGAAGTCTGAGAATTAGATTTAGGGTTAGTATTATGGTAAGGGTGAAGGATGAAGTTTAGTGTTAGGGTGAGGCATTAGGGTTAGGGTTAAAGGTTACTCTTAGGTTTAACGGTTACACTTTGGTTTCGGGTTGAGGTTTACGGTTAGTGTTAAGATGAGGGGTTAGGGTTTGTTACAGGGTTAGGGTTAAGTGTTAGGTTTAGGGTTGAAGATTAGGATTAGGGTTAGGATTAAAGGTTAGCGTGAGAGTTAACGCTTAGCGTTAAGGTTAAGAGTTAGGGTTTAGGGTTAGGGTTAGGGTTAGTTTTAGGGTTAGAGTTATGTGCTATGGCTTGTGTTAGAGGTTAGGGTTAGGTTTACTGGTCACGGTTAGGGTTACGTTTAGGGGGTAGCATTAGGGTTAGGGTTAGGGTTAGGGTTAAGGGATAGGATTAGGGTTAAGTGTTGGGCTTAGGGTTAGGGTTTAGTGTTAAGGTTAGCATTAAGGATTAGGGTTAGGGTCAGGGTTAAATGCTTGGGTGCGGGTAATGGTTAGGGTCAGGTTTTAGGTTCACGGATAGGGTTAGTGTTAAGGGTTACGGGTAGGTTTAGGTTTCAGGGTTAGTGTTAGCATTAGGGCTTAAGGTTAGGATTAGGCGGTAGGTTAGATTTAGGGTTAGATCTAGGCGTTCGGGTAAGGGCTAGCGTTAGGGTTAAGAGATAGGGTTAGGTTTAATGCTTAGGATTAGGGTTAGGGTTTGGTTTTAAAGTAAGTGTTAGGGGTTAGGTTTAAGGATCCCAGGTTAAGGTTATTTTTAGCTGTAGTGTTAGGGTTAGGGATAAGGGATCCCATTAGCATTAAGGGTCATCCTTACTGTAGGGTTAAGGGTTAGGCTTAGAGTTAAAGGTTAAGGTTAGGGTCAGTGTTAAGATTTAGGGTGAGGGTTAACGGTGAGGGTAAAGGTTAAGCATTAGGGTTAGGGATTAGTGATTAGGGTTTTTGGTTAGTGTTAGGGTTAGCGGTTAGGAGTTAGTGTTTTTTCAAGGGGTATGTTTAGAATTAGGATTGGGGTTAGAGTTAGGGTGAGGTATAGGGGTTAGGTTTAGGGGTTAGTTTTAGGGTAAAAGGATAGGATTAGGGTTACGGGTTGGGCTTAGGTTTAGGGTTAAAGTTTACTGATGGGGTTAGGGATAGGGTTCAGGGTTATCTTTAGGGGTTCTGGTTAGGGTTAAACGCTGAACACCTGCAAATAATTTTCAACGTACTGGTTAATTGAAAAGCTCTGCGGCATACTACTTGGAACAAGCCAGTTACCTGTTCCCACGCAAAGAGGAGTATATAGAACCATGGTGGATTTCCAGCTCATGAAGTAAAGGATTATTAAAGGAACGGGATGACCATGGGGATCATCGTTAATTCTCTGAAACAGAATCCGACCTTTTCACCTGCCAAACACATGCCCACTTCTCCTCTCTGGGGATAATAAAAACTAACCAGCGAACTGACAGACGGCCTCACCCCCCCATCCACATCGACCACACACAAAAAAAAAAAAACCGTACCCTCCAGCTACTAATTATAATGCTAACTTGCAAAATTTCCCTGCATTTTAAAACAATGGAAAAATGGTGGTAGGATGATAGTTAGAAGAATGGCTTCTTGTCAGTCTGCACTATCAAAAATAGGCAACACCAAGTCAGCTACTCCTCAGCATAGTTATTTCCGTCGCAGCCTTCTTGGGTTTTAGGAGGCACAAACAAACGTTATCACAATTATGGTGAAACGCTGAATACCTGAAAATAATTTTCAACGTAGTGGTTAATTGAAAAGCTCTGCGGCATACTTCTTGGAACAAGCCAGTTACCTGTTCCCACGCAAAGAGGAGTATATAGAACCATGGTGGATTTCCAGCTGATGAAGTAAAGGATTATTAAAGGAACCGGATGACCATGGGGATTATCGTTAATTCTCTGAAACAGAATCCGCCCTTTTCACCTGCCAAACACATGCCCACTTCTCCTCTCTGGGGATAATAAAAACTAACCAGCGAACTGACAGAGGGCCTGAATCCGAAATCAACATTGACCACACACCCAAAAAAACCGTACCCTCCAGCTACTAATTATAATGCTAACTGGCAAAATTCCCTGCGTTTTAAAACAATGGAAAAATGGTGGTGGGATGATACTTAGAAGAATGGCTTCTTGTCAGTCTCCACTAACAAAAATAGGCAACACCAAGTCAGCTACTCCTCAGCATAGTTATGTCCGTCGCAGCCTTCTTGGGTTTCAGGAGGCACAAACAAACTTTATCACAATTATGGTGAAATGCTGAACACCTGCAAATAATTTTCAACGTAGTGGTTAATTGAAAAGCTCTGCAGCATACTTCTTCGAACAAGCCAGTTACCTGTTCCCACGCAAAGAGGAGTATATAGAACCACGGTGGATTTCCAGCTGATGAAGTAAAGGATTATTAAAGGAACGGGATGACCATGGGGATCATCGTTAATTCTCTGAAACAGAATCTGCCCTTTTCACCTGCCAAACACATGCCCACTTCTCCTCTCTGGGGATAATAAAAACTAACCAGCGAACTGAGAGAGGGCCTGATTCCCCCTTCCACATCGACCACACAAAAAAAAAACCGTACCCTCCAGCTACTAATTATAATGCTAACTTGCACAATTTCCGTGCATTTCTAAACAATGGAAAAATGATGGTGGGATGATACTTAGAAGAATGGCTTCTTGTCAGTCTCCACTAACAAAAATAGGCAACACGAAGTCAGCTACGCCTCAGCATAGTTATGTCCGTCGCAGCCATATTTGGTTTCTGTAGGCACATACACACGTTATCACAATTATGGTGAAACGCTGAAAACCTGCAAAGGATATTCAACATACTGTTTAATTGAAAAGCTCTGAGGCATACTTCTTGGAACAAGCCAGTTTCCTGTGCCCACGGATAGAGAAGTATATAGAACCATGGTGGATTCCCAGCTGATGAAGCAAAAGTTTCCTAAAGGAACGGGATGAGCATGCGGATCCTGTTTCATTCTCTGAAACACAATCCGAACTTTTCACCTGCCAAACACATGCCCACTTCTCCTCTCTGGGGATAACAAAAACTAACCAGCGAACTGACAGAGGGCCTGACCACACCATCCACATCGACCACACACACAAAAAAACCGTACCCTCCAGCTAATAATTATAATGCTAACTTGCAAAATTTCCCTGCCTTTAAAACATTGGAAAAATGGTGGTGGATGATACTTAGAAGAATGGCTTCTTGTCTGTCTCCACTAACAAAAATAGGCAAAACCAAGTCAGCTACTCCTCAGCATAGTTATGTCCATCGCAGGCTCCTTGGGTTTCAGGAGGCACATACAAACGTTATCAAAATTATGGTGAAACGCTGAAAACCTGCAAATAATTTTCAACGTACTGGTTAATTTGAAAACTCTCCAGCATACTTCTTGGAACAAGCCAGGTACCTGTGCCCACGCATAGAGGAGTATATAGAAACATGGTGGATTTCCAGCTGATGAAGTAAAGGATTATTAAAGGAACAGGATAACCATGGGGATCATCGTTAATTCTCTAAAACAGAATCCGCGTTTTTCACCTGCTAAACACATGCCCACTTCTCCTCTCTGGGGATAATAAAAACTAACCAGCGAACTGACAGAGGGCCTGACCCCCCCATCCACATCGACCACACACAAAAAAAAAAACCGTACCCTCCAGCTACTAATTATAATGCTAACTTGCAAAATTTCCCTGCAATTTAAAAAAATGGAAAAATGGTGGTGGGATGATACTTAGAAGAATGGCTTCTTGTCAGTCTCCACTAACAACAATAGGCAACACCAAGTCAGCTACTCCTCAGCATAGTTATGTCCGTCGCAGCCTTCTTTGGTTTCAGGAGGCAAAAACAAACGTTATCACAATTATGGTGAAACGCTGAACACCTTCAAATAATTTTCAACGTAGTGGTTAATTGAAAAGCTCTACGGCATACTTCTTGGAACAAGCCAGTTACCTGGTCCCACGCAAAGAGGAGTATATAGAACCATGGTGGATTTCCAGCTGATGAAGTAAAGGATTATTAAAGGAACGGGATGACCATGGGGATCATCGTTAATTCTCTGAAACAGAATCCGCCCTTTTCACCTGCCAAACACATGCCCACTTCTCCTCTCTGGGGATAAAAAAAACTAACCAGCGAACTGACAGAGGGCCTGACCCCCCCATCCACATCGACCACACACACAAAAAAACCGTACCCTCCAGCTACTAATTATAATGTTAACTTGCAAAATTTCCGTGCATTTTAAAATAATGGAAAAATGGTGGTGGGATGATACTTAGAAGAATTGCTTCTTGTCTGTCTCCACTAATAAAAATAGGCAACACCAAGTCAGCTGCTACTCAGCATAGTTATGTCCGTCGCAGCCTTCTTCGGTTTCAGGAGGCACATACAAAGGTTATCAAAATTATGGTGAAACGCTGAATACCTGCAAATAATTTTCAACGTACTGGTTAATTTGAAAACTCTCCAGGATACTTCTTGGAACAAGCCAGGTACCTGTGCCCAAGCATAGAGGAGTATATAGAAACATGGTGGAATCCCAGCTCATGAAGCAAAGGATTCTTAAAGGAATGAGATGACCATGCGGATCCTGTTTAATTCTCTGAAACAGAATCCGCACTTTTCACCTGCCAAACACATGCCCACTACTCTTCTCTGGGGATAATAAAAACAAACCAGCGATCTGACAGAGGGCCTGAACACCCATCCTGACCGACCTCATAAAAAAAAAAGTACCCTCCAGCTACTAATTATAATGCTAACTTGCAAAATTTCCCTGCGTTTTAAAACAATGGAAAAATGGTGGTGGGATGATACTTAGAAGAATGGCTTCTTGTCTGTCTCCACTAACAAAAATAGGCAACACCAAGTCAGCTACAACTCAGCATAGTTATGTCCGTCGCAGCCTTCTTGGCTTTCAGGAGGCACATACAAACGTTATCAAAATTATGGTGAAACGCTGAATACCTGCAAATAATTTTTAACGTACTGGTTAATTTGAAAACTCTCCAGCATACTTCTTGGAACAAGCCAGGTACCTGTGCCCACGCATAGAGGAGTATATAGAAACATGGTGGAATCCCACCTGATGAAGCAAAGGATTCTTAAAGGAATGAGATGACCATGCAGATCCTGTTTAATTCTCTGAAACAGAATCCGCACTTTTCACCTGCCAAATACATGCCCACTACTCTTCTCTGGGGATAATAAAAACAAACCAGCGATCTGACAGAGGGCCTGAACACCCATCCTGACCGACCCCACAAAAAAAAAAAAGTACCCTCCAGCTACTAATTATAATGCTTATTTGCAAAATTTCCCTGCATTTTTAAACAATGGAGAAATGATGGTGGGATGATACTTAGAAGAATGGCTTCTTGTCAGTCTCCACTGACAAAAATAGGCAACACCAAGTCAGCTACGCCTCAGCATAGTTATGTCCGTCGCAGCCATATTTGTTTTCAGTAGGCACATACACACGTTATCACAATTATGGTGAAGCGTTGAAAATCTGCAAAGGATTTTCAACATACTGGTTAATTGATAAGCTCTGAGACATACTTCTTGGAACAAGCCAGTTTCCTGTGCCCACGCATAGAGAAGTATATAGAACCATGGTGGATTCCCAGCTCATGAAGCAAAGGATTCTTAAAGGAACGGTATGACCATGCGGATCCTGTTTAATTCTCTGAAACAGATCCGCAGTTTTCACCTGCCATACTAATACCCACTTCTCCTCTCTGGGGATAATAAAAACAAATCACCGAACTGACAGAGGGCCTGACCAACACATCCACACCGACCCCACAGGAAAAAAACAAAAAACACCGTAGCCTCCAGCTACTAATTACAATGCTAACTGGCAAAATTTTCTGCATTTTTAAACAACGGAAAAATGATAGTGAGATGACACTTAGAAGAATGGATTCTTGTCAGTCTCCACTAAAAAAAATAGGCAAAACCAAGTCAGCTACGCCTCAGCATACTTATGTTCATGGCAGCCATCTTGGGTTTCAGGAGGCACAAACAAACGTTATCACAATTATGGTGAAACGCTGAACACCTGCAAATAATTTTCAACGTACTGGTTAATTGAAAAGCTCTGCGGCATACTTCTTGGAACAAGCCAGTTACCTGTTCCCACGCAAAGAGGAGTATATAGAACCATGGTGGATTTCCAGCTGAAGAAGTAAAGGATTATTAAAGGAACGGGATGACCATGGGGATCATCGTTAATTCTCTGAAACAGAATCCGCCCTTTTCACCTGCCAAACACATGCCCACTTCTCCTCTCTGGGGATAATAAAAACTAACCAGCGAACTGACAGAGGGCCTGACCCCGCGATCCACATCGACCACACACACAAAAAAAACCGTACCCTCCAGCTACTAATTATAATGCTAACTTGCAAAATTTCCCTGCATTTTAAAACAATGGAAAAATGGTGGTGGGATGATACTTAGAAGAATGGCTTCTTCTCAGTCTCCACTGACAAAAATAGGCAACACCAAGTCAGCTACTCTTCAGCATAGTTATGTCCGTCGCAGCCTTCTTGGGTTTCAGGAGGCACAAACAAACGTTATCAAAATTATGGTGAAACGCTGAAAACCTGCAAATAATTTTCAACGTACTGGTTAATTTGAAATCTCTCCAGCATACTTCTTGGAACAAGCCAGGTACCTGTGCCCACGCATAGAGGAGTATATAGAAACATGGTGGAAACCCAGCTGATGAAGCAAAGGATTCTTAAAGCAATGAGATGACCATGCGGATCCTGTTTAATTCTCTGAAACAGAATCCGCACTTTTCACCTGCCAAACACATGCCCACTTCTCCTCTCTGAGGATAATAAAAACAAACCAGTGAATTGACGGATGGCCTGACCAACCCATCCACACTGACCCCACAAAAAAAAAAAAAGTACCCTCCAGCTACTAATTATAATGATAACTTGCAAAATTTCCCTGCATTTTTAAACAATGGAAAAATGATGGTGGGATGATACTTAGAAGAATGGCTTCTTGTCAGACTCCCCTAACAAAAATAGGCAACACCATGTCAGCTATGCCTCAGCATACTTATGTCCGTGGCAGCCATATTGGGTTTCAGGAGACACATACAAACGTTATAAGAATTATGGTGAAACGCTGAAAACCTTAAAATAATTTTCAACGTACTGCTTAATTGAAAAGCTCTGCGGCATACTTCTTGGAACAAGCTAGTTACCTGTGCCCACACATAGAGGAGTATATAGAACCATGGTGGATTCCCAGCTGATGAAGCAAAAGTTTTGTAAAGGAACGGGATGAGCATGCGGATCCTGTATCATTCTCTGAAACAGAATCCGAACTTTTCAATTGCCAAACACATGCCCACTTCTCCTCTCTAAAAACTAACCAGCGAACTGACAGAGGGCCTGACCCACCCATCCACATCGACCACACACCAAAAAAACCGTACCCTCCAGCTACTAATTATAATGCTAACTTGCAAAATTTCCCTGCCTTTTAAAACAATGGAAAAATGGTGGTTGGATGATACTTAGAAGAATGGCTTCATGTCTGTCTCCACTAACAAAAATAGGCAACACCAAGTCAGCTACTCCTCAGCATAGTTATGTCCGTCGCAGCCTTCTTGGGTTTCAGGAGGCACAAACAAACGTTATCAAAATTATGGAGAAACGCTGAAAACCTGCAAATAATTTTCAACGTACTGGTTAATTTGAAAACTCTCCAGCATACTTCTTGGAACAAGCCAGGTACCTGTGCCCACGCATAGAGGAGTATATAGAAACATGGTGGAATCCCAGCTGATGAAGCAAAGGATTCTTAAAGGAATGAGATGACCATGCGGATCCTGTTTAATTCTCTGAAACAGAATCCGCACTTTTCACCTGCCAAACACATGCCCACTACTCTTCTCTGGGGATAATAAACACAAACCAGTGATCTGACAGAGGGCCTGAACACCCCTCCTGACCGACCCCACAAAAAAAAAAGTACCCTCCAGCTACTAATTATAATGACAATTTGCAAAATTTCCCTGCATTTTTAAACAATGGAGAAATGATGGTGGGATGATACTTAGAAGAATGGCTTCTTGTCATTCTCCACTGACAAAAATAGGCAACACCAAGTCAGCTACGCCTCAGCATAGTTATGTCCGTAGCAGCCATATTTGGTTTCAGTAGGCACATACACACGTTATCAGAATTATGGTGAAACGCTGAAAACCTGCAAAGGATTTTCAACATACTGGTTAATTGAAAAGCTCTGAGGCATACTTCTTGGAACAAGCCAGTTTCCTGTGCCCACGCATAGAGAAGTATATAGAATCATGGTGGATTCCCAGCTCATGAAGCAAAGGATTCTTAAAGGAACGGGATTACCATGCGGATCCTGTTTAATTCTCTGAAACTGATCCGCAGTTTTCACCTGCCATACTTATACCCACTTCTCCTCTCTGGGGATAATAAAAACAAACCAGCGAACTGACAGAGGGCCTGACCAACACATCCACACCGACCCCACAGGAAAAAAAAAAAAAAACACCGTAGCCTCCAGCTACTAATTTTAATGCTATCTTGCAAAATTTTCCTGCATTTTTAAACAACGGAAAAATGATGGTGAGATGATACTTAGAAGAATGGATTCTTGTCAGTCTCCAATAACAAAAATAGGCAAAACCAAGTCAGCTACGCCTCAGCATAGTTATGTTCGCGGCAGCCATCTTGGGTTTCAGGAGGCACAAACAAACGTTATCACAATTATGGTGAAACGCTGACCACCTGCAAATAATTTTCAACGTAGTGGTTAATTGAAAAGCTCTGAGGCATACTTCTTGGAACAAGCCAGTTACCTGTTCCCACGCAAAGAGGAGTATATAGAACCATGGTGGATTTCCAGCTGATGAAGTAAAGGATTATTGAAGGAACGGGATGACTATGGGGATCATCGTTAATTCTCTGAAACAGAATCCGCCCTTTTCACCTGCCAAACACATGCCCACTTCCCCTCTCTGGGGATAATAAAAACAAACCAGTGAATTGACAGATCCCCTGACCAACCCATCCACACTGACCCCACAAAAAAAAAAAGTACCCTCCAGCTACTAATTATAATGATAACTTGCAAAATTTCCCTGCATTTTTAAACAATGGAAAAATGATGGTGGGATGATACTTAGAAGAATGGCTTCTGGTCAGTCTCCACTAACAAAAATAGGCAACACGAAGTCAGCTACGCCTCAGCATACTTATGTCCGTGGCAACCATATTGGGTTTCAGGAGACACATACAAACGTTGTAAGAATTATGGTGAAACGCTGAAAACCTGCAAATAAGTTTCAACGTACTGCTTAATTGAAAAGCTCTGCGGCATACATCTTAGAACAAGCCAGTTACCTGTGCCCACACATAGAGGAGTATATAGAACCATGGTGGATTCTCACCTGATGAAGCAAAATTTCCTAAAGGAACGGGATGAGCATGCGGATCCTGTTTCATTCTCTGAAACAGAATCCGCACTTTTCACCTGCCAAACACATGGCCACTTCTCCTCTCTGGGGATAATAAAAACAAACCAGCGATCTGACAGAGGGCCTGAATACACATCCTGACCGACCCCAGAAAAAGAAAGTACACTCCAGCTACTAATTATAATGCCAATTTGCAAAATTTCCCTGCATTTTTAAACAATGGAGAAATGATGGTGGGATGATACTTAGAAGAATGGCTTCTTGTCAGTCTCCACTGACAAAAATAGGCAACACCAAGTCAGCTACGCCTCAGCATAGTTATGTCCGTAGCAGCCATATTTGGTTTCAGTAGGCACATACACACGTTATCACAATTATGGTGAAACGCTGAAAACCTGCAAAGGATTTTCAACATACTGGTTAATTGAAAAGCTCTGAGGCATACTTCTTGGAACAAGCCAGTTTCCTGTGCCCACGCATAGAGAAGTATATAGAACCATGGTGGATTCCCAGCTCATGAAGCAAAGGATTCTTAAAGGAACGGGATTACCATGCGGATCCTGTTTAATTCTCTGAAACAGATCCGCAGTTTTCACCTGCCATACTTATACCCACTTCTCCTCTCTGGGGATAATAAAAACAAACCAGCGAACTGACAGAGGGCCTGACCAACACATCCACACCGACCCCACAGGAAAAAAAAAAAAAAAAACACCGTAGCCTCCAGCTACTAATTTTAATGCTATCTTGCAAAATTTTCCTGCATTTTTAAACAACGGAAAAATGATGGTGAGATGATACTTAGAAGAATGGATTCTTGTCAGTCTCCACTAACAAAAATAGGCAAAACCAAGTCAGCTACGCCTCAGCATAGTTATGTCCGTCGCAGACTTCTTGGGTTTCAGGAGGCACATACAAACATTATCAAAATTATGGTGAAACGCTGAAAACCTGCAAATAATTTTCAACGTACTGGTTAATTTGAAAACTCTCCAGCATAATTCTTGGAACAAGCCAGGTACCTTTGCCCACGCATAGAGGAGTATATAGAAACATGGTGGAATCCCAGCTGATGAAGGAAAGGATTCTTAAAGGAATGAGATGACCATGAGGATCCTGTTTAATTCTCTGAAACAGAATCCGCACTTTTCACCTGCCAAACACATGCCCACTACTCTTCTCTGGGGATAATAAACACAAACCAGCGATCTGACAGAGGTCCTGAACACCCCTCCTGACCAACCCCACAAAAAAAAAAGTACCCTCCAGCTACTAATTATAATGCCAATTTGCAAAATTTCCCTGCATTGTTAAACAATGGAGAAATGATGGTGGGATGATACTTAGAAGAATGGCTTCTTGTCAGTCTCCACTGACAAAAATAGGCAACACCAAGTCAGCTACGCCTCAGCATAGTTATGTCCGTAGCAGCCATATTTGGTTTCAGTATGCACATACACATGTTATCACAATTATGGTGAAACGCTGAAAACCTGCCAAGGATTTTCAACATACTGGTTAATTGAAAAGCTCTGAGGCATACTTCTTGGAACAAGCCAGTTTCCTGTGCCCACGCATAGAGAAGTATATAGAACCATGGTGGATTCCCAGCTCATGAAGCAAAGGATTCTTAAAACAACGGGATTACAATGCGGATCCTGTTTAATTCTCTGAAATAGATCCGCAGTTTTCACCTGCCATACTAATAACCACTTCTCCTCTCTGGGGATAATAAAAACAAACCAGCGAAGTGACAGAGGGCCTGACCAACACATCCACACCGACCCCACAGGAAAAAAAAAAAAAAAAAAACACCGTAGCCTCCAGCTACTAATAATAATGCTAACTTGCAAAATTTTCCTGCATTTTTAAACAATGGAAAAATGATGGTGAGATGATACTTAGAAGAATGGATTCTTGTCACTTTCCACTAACAAAAATAGGCAACACCAAGTCAGCTACGCCTCAGCATAGTTATGTTCGTGGCAGCCATCTTGGGTTTCAGGAGGCACAAACAAACGTTATCACAATTATGGTGAAACGCTGAACACCTGCAAATAATTTTCAACGTACTGGTTAATTGAAAAGCTCTGCGGCATACTTCTTGGAACAAGCCAGTTACCTGTTCCCACGCAAAGAGGAGTATATAGAACCATGGTGGATTTCCAGCTCATGAAGCAAACGATTATTAAAGTAACGGGATGACCATGGGGATCATCGTTAATTCTCTGAAACAGAATCCGCCCTTTTCACCTGCCAAACACATACCCACTTCTCCTCTCTGGGGATAATAAAAACTAACCAGCGAACTGACAGAGGGCCTCACCCCCCCATCCACATCGACCACACACACACAAAAAAAAAAAAAAACCGTACCCTCCAGCTACTAATTATAACGCTAACTTGCAAAATTTCCCTGCATTTAAAACAATGGAAAAATGGTGGTGGGATGATACTTAGAAGAATGGCTTCTTGTCTGTCTCCACTAACAAAAATAGGCAACACCAAGTCAGCTACTCCTCAGCATAGTTATGTCCGTCGCAGCCTTCTTGGGTTTCAGGAGGCACATACAAATGTTATCAAAATTGTGGTGAAACGCTGAAAACCCGCAAATAATTTTCAACGTACTGGTTAATTTGAAAACTCTCCAGCATACTTCTTGGAACAAGCCAGGTACCTGTGCCACGCATAGAGGAGTATATGGAAACATGGTGGAATCACAGCTGATGAAGCAAAGGATTCTTAAAGGAATGAGATGACCATGCGGATCCTGCTTAATTCTCTGAAAGAGAATCCGCACTTTTCACCTGCCAAACACATGCCCACTACTCTTCTCTGGGGATAATAAAAACAAACCAGCGATCTGACAGAGGGCCTGAACACCCATCCTGACTGACCCCACAAAAAAAAAAGTACCCCCCAGCTACTAATTATAATGCCAATTGGCAAAATTTCCCTGCATTTTTAAACAATGGAGAAATGATGGTGGGATGATACTTAGAAGAATGGCTTCTTGTCAGTCTCCACTGACAAAAATAGGCAACACCAAGTCAGCTACGCCTCAGCATAGTTATGTCCGTAGCAGCCATATTTGATTTCAGTAGGCACATACACACGTTATCACAATTATGGTGAAAGGCTGAAAACCTGCACAGGATTTTCAACATACTGGTTAATTGAAAAGCTCTGAGGCATACTTCTTGGAACAAGCCAGTTTCCTGTGCCCACGCATAGAGAAGTATATAGAACCATGGTGGATTCCCAACTCATGAAGCAAAGGATTCTTAAAGGAACGGGATTACCATGCGGATCCTGTTTAATTCTCTGAAACAGATCCGCAGTTTTCACCTACCATACTAATACCCACTTCTCCTCTCTGGGGATAATAAAAACAAACCAGCGAACTGACAGAGGGCCTGACCAACACATCCACACCGACCCCACAGGAAAAAAAAAACAAAAAAAACCACCGTAGCCTCCAGCTACTAATCAGAATGCTAACTTGCAAAATTTTCCTGCATATTTAAACAATGGAAAAATGATGGTGAGATGATACTTAGAAGAATGTATTCTTGTCAGTTTCCACTAACAAAAATAGGCAAACCAAGTCAGCTACGCCTCAGCATAGTTATGTTCGTGGCAGCCATCTTGGGTTTCAGGAGGCACAAACAAACGTTATCACAATTATGGTGAAACGCTGACCACCTGCAAATAATTTTGAACGTAGTGGTTAATTGAAAAGCTCTGCGGCATACTTCTTGGAACAAGCCAGTTACCTGTTCCCACGCAAAGAGGAGTATATAGAACCATGGTGGATTTCCAGCTGATGAAGTAAAGGATTATTAAAGGAACGGGATGACCATGGGGATCATCGTTAATTCTCTGAAACAGAATCCGCCCTTTCCACCTGCCAAACACATTCCCACTTCTCCTCTCTGGGGATAATAAAATCTAACCAGCGAACTGACAGAGGGCCTGACCCCCCCATCCACATCGACCACACACAAAAAAAAAACCATACCCTCCAGCTACTAATTATAATGCTAACTTTCAAAATTTAACTGCATTTTAAAACAATGGAAAAATCGTGGTGGGATGATACTTAGAAGAATGGCTTCTTGTCAGTCTCCACTAACAAAAATAGGCAACACCAAGTCAGCTACTCCTCAGCATAGTTATGTCCGTCGCAGCCTTCTTGGGTTTCAGGAGGCACAAACAAACGTTATCACAATTATGGTGAAACGCTGAACACCTGCAAATAATTTTCAACGTACTGGTTAATTGAAAAGCTCTGCGGCATACTTCTTGGAACAAGCCAGTTACCTGTTCCCACGCAAAGAGGAGTATACAGAACCATGGTGGATTTCCAGCTGATGAAGTAAAGGATTATTAAAGGAACGGGATGACCATGGGGATCATCGTTAATTCTCGGAAACACAATCCGCCCTTTTCACCTCCCAAACACATGCCCACTTCTCCTCTCTAGGGATAATAAAAACTAACCAGCGAACTGACAGAGGGCCTGACCCCCCCATCCACATCGACCACACACACAAAAAAACCGTACCCTCCAGCTACTAATTATAATACTAACTTGCAAAATTTCCCTGCATTTTAAAACAATGGAAAAATGGTGGTGGGATGATACTTAGAACAATGGCTTCTTGTCAGTCTCCACGAACAAAAATAGGCAACACCAAGTCAGCTACTCCTCAGCATAGTTGTGTCCGTAGCAGCTATATTTGGTTTCAGTAGGCACATACACACGTTATCACAATTATGGTGAAACGCTGAAAACCTGCAAAGGATTTTCAACATACTGGTTAATTCAAAATCTCTGAGGCATACTTCTTGGAACAACCAGTTTCCTGTGCCCACGCATACAGAAGTATATAGAACCATGGTGGATTCCCAGCTCATGAAGCAATAGATTCTTAAAGGAACAGGATTACCATGCGGATAATGTTTAATTCTCTGAAACAGATCCGCAGTTTTCACCTGCCATACTAATACCCACTTCTCTTCTCTGGGGATAATAAAAACAAACCACTGAACTGACAGAGGGCCTTACCAACCCATCCACACTGACCCCACAAAAAAAGAAAAAAAGGACCCTCCAGCTACTAATTATAATGCTAACTTGCAAAATTTCCCTATATTTTTAAACAATGGAAAAATGATGGTGGGATGATACTTAGAAGAATGGCTTCTTGTCAGTCTCCACTAACAAAAATAGGCAACACGAAGTCAGCTACGCCTCATCATACTTATGTCCTTGGCAGCCATATGGGTTTCAGGAGACACATACAAACGTTATAAGAATTATGGTGAAACGATGAAAACCTGCAAATAATTTTCAACGTACTGCTTAATTGAAAAGCTCTGCGGCATACTTCTTGGAACAAGCCAGTTACCTGTGCCCACACATAGAGGAGTATATGGAACCATGGTGGATTCCCAGCTTATGAAGCAAAAGTTTCCTAAAGGAACGGGATGAGCATGCGGATCCTGTTTCATTCTCTGAAACAGAATCCGAACTTTTCACCTGCCAAACACATGCCCACTTCTCCTCTCTGGGGATAATAAAAACAAACCAGCCAACTGACAGAGGGCCTGACCAACACATCTACACCGATCCCACATGAAAAAAAAAAAAAAAAAACACCGAAGCCTCCAGCTACTAATTAGAATGCTAACTTGCAAAATTTTCCTGCATTTTTAAACAATGGAAAAATGATGGTGAGATGATACTTAGAAGAACGGATTCTTGTCAGTCTCCACTAACAAAAATAGGCAAAACCAAGTCAGCAACGCCTCAGCATTGGTGTGTTCGTGGCAGCCATCTTGGGTTTCAGGAGGCACAAACAAACGTTATCACAATTATGGTGAAACGCTGAACACCTGCAAATAATTTTCAACGTAGTGGTTAATTGAAAAGCTCTGCGGCATACTTCTTGGAACAAGCCAGTTACCTGTTCCCACGCAAAGAGGAGTATATAGAACCATGGTGGATTTCCAGCTGATGAAGTAAAGGATTATTAAAGGAACGGGATGACCATGGGGATCATCGTTAATTCTCTGAAACAGAATCCGCCATTTTCACCTGCCAAACACATTCCCACTTCTCCTCTCTTGGGATAATAAACACTAACCAGCGAACTGACAGAGGGCCTGACCCCCCCATCCACATCGACCACACAAAAAAAAATACCGTACCCTCCAGCTACTAATTATAATGCTAACTTGCAAAATTTCCCTGCATTTTAAAACAATAAAAAAATGGTGGTGGGATGATACTTAGAAGAATGGCTTCTTGTCAGTCTCCACTAACGAAAATAGGCAAAACCAAGTCAGCAACGCCTCAGCATTGGTGTGTTCGTGGCAGCCATCTTGGGTTTCAGGAGGCACAAACAAACGTTATCACAATTATGGTGAAACGCTGAACACCTGCAAATAATTTTCAACGTAGTGGTTAATTGAAAAGCTCTGCGGCATACTTCTTGGAACAAGCCAGTTACCTGTTCCCACGCAAAGAGGAGTATATAGAACCATGGTGGATTTCAAGCTGATGAAGTAAAGGATTATTAAAGGAACGGGATGACCATGGGGATCATCGTTAATTCTCTGAAACAGAATCCGCCATTTTCACCTGCCAAACACATGCCCACTTCTCCTCTCTGGGGATAATAAACACTAACCAGCGAACTGACAGAGGGCCTGACCCCCCCATCCACATCGACCACACAAAAAAGAATACCGTACCCTCCAGCTACTAATTATAATGCTAACTTGCAAAATTTCCCTGCATTTTAAAACAATAAAAAAATGGTGGTGGGATGATACTTAGAAGAATGGCTTCTTGTTAGTCTCCACGAAAAAAAATAGGCAACAGCAAGTCAGCTACTCCTCAGCATAGTTATGTCCGTCGCAGCCTTCTTGGGTTTCAGGAGGCACAAACAAACGTTATCACAATCATGGTGAAACGCTGAACACCTGCAAATAATTTTCAACGTAGTGGTTAATTGAAAAGCTCTGCGGCATACTTCTTGGAACAAGCCAGTTACCCGTTCCCACGCAAACAGGAGTATGTAGAACCATGGTGGATTTCCAGCTGATGAAGTAAAGGATTATTAAAGGAACGGGATGACCATGGGGATCATCGTTAATTCTCTGAAACAGAATCAGCCCTTTTCACCTGCCAAACACATGCCCACTGATCCTCTCTGCGGATAATAAAAACTAACCAGCGAACTGACAGAGGGCCTGACCCCCCCATCCACATCGACCACACACACAAAAAAAAAACCGTACCCTCCAGCTACTAATTATAATGCTATCTTGCAAAATTTCCCTGCATTTAAAAACAATGGAAAAATGGTGGTGGGATGATACTTAGAAGAATGGCTTCTTGTCAGTCTCCACTAACAAAAATAGGCAACACCAACTCAGCTACTCCTCAGCATAGTTATGTCCGTCGCAGCCTTCTTGGGTTTCAGGAGGCACATAAAACGTTATCAAAATTATGGTGAAACGCTGAAAACCTGCAAATAATTTTCAACATACTGGTTAATTTGAAAACTCTCCAGCATACTTCTTGGAACAAGCCAGGTACCTGTGCCCACGCATAGAGGAGTATATAGAAACATGGTGGAATCCCAGCTGATGAAGCAAAGGATTCTTAAAGGAATGAGATGACCATGCGGAACCTGCTTAATTCTCTGAAAGAGAATCCGCACTTTTCACCTGCCAAACACATGCCCACTACTCTTCTCTGGGGATAACAAAAAGAAACCAGCGATCTGACAGAGGGCCTGAACACCCATCCTGACTGACCCCACAAAAAAAAAAGTACCCTCCAGCTACTAATTATAATGCCAATTTGCAAAATTTCCCTGCATTTTTAAACAATGGAGAAATGATGGTGGGATGATAGTTAGAAGAATGGCTTCTTGTCAGTCTCCACTGACAAAAATAGGCAACACCAAGTCAGCTACGCCTCAGCATAGTTATGTCCGTAGCAGCCATATTTGGTTTCAGTAGGCACATACACACGTTATCACAATTATGGTGAAACGCTGAAAACCTGCAAAGGATTTTCAACATACTGGTTAATTGAAAAGCTCTGAGACATACTTCTTGGAACAAGCCAGTTTCCTGTGCCCACGCATAGAGAAGTATATAGAACCATGGTGTATTCCCAGCTCATGAAGCAAAGGATTCTTAAAGGAACGGGATTACCATGCGGATCCTGTTTAATTCTCTGAAACAGATCCGCAGTTTTCACCTACCATACTAATACCCACTTCTTCTCTCTGGGGATAATAAAAACAAACCAGCGAACTGACAGAGGGCCTGACCAACACATCCACACCGACCCCACAGGAAAAAAAAAAAAAAACACCGTAGCCTCCAGCTACTAATTATAATGCTAACTTGCAAAATTTTCCTGCATTTTTAAACAATGGAAAAATGATGGTGAGATGATACTTAGAAGAATGGATTCTTGTCAGTTTCCACTAAAAAAAATAGGAAAAACCAAGTCAGCTACGCCTCAGCATAGTTATGTTCGTGGCAGCCATCTTGGGTTTCAGGAGGCACAAACAAACGTTATCACAATTATGGTGAAACGCTGAACACCTGCAAATAATTTTCAACGTATTGGTTAATTGAAAAGCTCTGCGGCATACTTCTTGGAACAAGCCAGTTACCTGTTCCCACGCAAAGAGGAGTATATAGAACCATGGTGGATTTCCAGCTCATGAAGCAAACGATTATTAAAGGAACGGGATGACCATGGGGATCATCGTTAATTCTCTGAAACAGAATCCGCCCTTTACACCTGCAAAACACATGCCCACTTCTCCTCTCTGGGGATAATAAAAACTAACCAGCGACTGACAGAGGACCTGACCCCCCCATCCACATTGACCACACACACACAAAAAAAAAAAATACCGTACCCTCCAGCTACTAATTATAATGCTAACTTGCAAAATTTCCCTGCATTTTAAAACAATGGAAAAATGGTGGTGGGAGGATACTTAGAAGAATGGCTTCTTGTCAGTCTCCACTAACAAAAATAGGCAACACCAAGTCAGCTACTCCTCAGCATAGGTATGTCCGTCGCAGCCTTCTTGGGTTTCAGGAGGCACAAACAAACGTTATCACAGTTATGGTGAAACGCTGAACACCTGCAAATAATTTTCAACGTAGTGGTTAATTGAAAAGCTCTGTGGCATACTTCTTGGAACAAGCCAGTTACCTGTTCCCACGCAAAGAGGAGTATGTAGAACCATGGTGGATTTCCAGCTCATGAAGCAAACGATTATTAAAGTAAGCGGATGACCATGGGGATCATCGTTAATTCTCTGAAACAGAATCCGCCCTTTTCACCTGCCAAACACATGCCCACTTCTCCTCTCTGGGGATAATAAAAACTAACCAGCGAACTGACAGAGGGCCTGACCCCCCCATCCACATCGACCACACACAAAAAAAAACCGTACCCTCCAGCTACTAATTATAATGCTAACTTGCAAAATTTCCCTGCCTTTTAAAACAATGGAAAAATAGTGGTGGGATGATACTTAGAAGAATGGCTTCTTGTCTGTCTCCACAAAGAAAAATTGGCAACACCAAGTCAGCTACTCCTCAGCATAGTTATGTCCGTCGCAGCCTTCTTGGGTTTCAGGAGGCATATACAAACGTTATCAAAATTATGGTGAAACGCTGAAAACCCGCAAATAATTTTCAACGTACTGGTTAATTTGAAAACTCTCCAGCATACTTCTTGGAACAAGCCTAGGCACCTGTGCCACGCATAGAGTATATAGAAACATGGTGGAATCCCAGCTGATGAAGCAAAGGATTCTTAAAGGAATGAGATGACCATGCGGATCCTGCTTAATTCTCTGAAAGAGAATCGGCACTTTTCACCTGCCAAACACATGCCCACTACTCTTCTCTGGGGATAAGAAAAGGAAACCAGCGATCTGACAGAGGGCCTGAACACCCATCCTGACCGACCCCACAAAAAAAAAAGTACCCTCCAGCTACTAATTATAATGCCAATTTGCAAAATTTCCCTGCATTTTTAAACAATGGAGAAATGATGGTGGGATGATACTTAGAAGAATGGCTTCTTGTCAGTCTCCACTGACAAAAATAGGCAACACCAAGTCAGCTACGCCTCAGCATAGTTATGTCCGTAGCAGCCATATTTGGTTTCAGTAGGCACATACACACGTTATCACAATTATGGTGAAACGCTGAAAACCTGCAAAGGATTTTCAACATACTGGTTAATTGAAAAGCTCTGAGACATACTTCTTGGAACAAGCCAGTTTCCTGTGCCCACGCATAGAGAAGTATATAGAACCATGGTGGATTCCCAGCTCATGAAGCAAAGGATTCCTAAAGGAACGGGATTACCATGCGGATCCTGTTTAATTCTCTGAAACAGATCCGCAGTTTTCACCTACCATACTAATAACCACTTCTTCTCTCTGGGGATAATAAAAACAAACCAGCGAACTGACAGAGGGCCTGACCAACACATCCACACCGACCCCACAGGAAAAAAAAAAAAAAAACACCGTAGCCTCCAGCTACTAATAATAATGCTAACTTGCAAAATTTTCCTGCATTTTTAAACAATGGAAAAATGATGGTGAGATGATACTTAGAAGAATGGATTCTTGTCAGTTTCCACTAACAAAAATAGGAAAAACCAAGTCAGCTACGCCTCAGCATAGTTATGTTCGTGGCAGCCATCTTGGGTTTCAGGAGGCACAAACAAACGTTATCACAATTATGGTGAAACGCTGAACACCTGCAAATAATTTTCAACGTATTGGTTAATTGAAAAGCTCTGCGGCATACTTCTTGGAACAAGCCAGTTACCTGTTCCCACGCAAAGAGGAGTATATAGAACCATGGTGGATTTCCAGCTCATGAAGCAAACGATTATTAAAGGAACGGGATGACCATGGGGATCATCGTTAATTCTCTGAAACAGAATCCGCCCTTTATACCTGCAAAACACATGCCCACTTCTCCTCTCTGGGGATAATAAAAACTAACCAGCGAACTGACAGAGGACCTGACCCCCCCATCCACATTGACCACACACACAAAAAAAAAAAATACCGTACCCTCCAGCTACTAATTATAATGCTAACTTGCAAAATTTCCCTGCATTTTAAAACAATGGAAAAATGCTGGTGGGATGATACTTAGAAGAATGGCTTCTTGTCAGTCTCCACTAACAAAAATAGGCAACACCAAGTCAGCTACCCCTCAGCATAGTTATGTCCGTCGCAGCCTTCTTGGGTTTCAGGAGGCACAAACAAACGTTATCACAGTTATGGTGAAACGCTGAACACCTGCAAATAATTTTCAACGTAGTGGTTAATTGAAAAGCTCTGTGGCATACTTCTTGGAACAAGCCAGTTACCTGTTCCCACGCAAAGAGGAGTATGTAGAACCATGGTGGATTTCCAGCTCATGAAGCAAACGATTATTAAAGGAACGGGATGACCATGGGGATCATCGTTATTTCTCTGAAACAGAATCGGCCCTTTTCACCTGCCAAACACATGCCCACTTCTCCTCTCTGGGGATAATAAACACTAACCAGCGAGCTGACAGAGGGCCTCACCCCCCCATCCACATCGACCACACACACAAAAAAAAAAAAATAAACCGTACCCTCCAGCTCCTAATTGTAATGCTAACTTGCAAAATTTCCCTGCATTTTAAAACAATGGAAAAATGGTGGTGGGATGATACTTAGAAGAATGGCTTCTTGTCAGTCTCCACTAACAAAAATAGGCAACACCAAGTCAGCTACTCCTCAGCATAGTTATGTCCGTCCCAGACTTCTTGGGTTTCAGGAGGCACAAACAAACGTTATCACAATTATGGTGAAACGCTGAACACCTGCAAATAATTTTCAACGTAGTGGTTAATTGAAAAGTTCTGCGACATACTTCTTGGAACAAGCCAGTTACCTGTTCCCACGCAAAGAGGAGTATATAGAACCATGGTGGATTTCCAGCTAATGAAGTAAAGGATTATTAAAGTAAGGAGATGACCATGGGGATCATCGTTAATTCTCTGAAACAGAATCCGCCCTTTTCACCTGCCAAACACATGCCCACTTCTCCTCTCTGGGGATAATAAAAACTAACCAGCGAACTGACAGAGGGCCTGACCCCCCCATCCACATCGACCACACACAAAACAAAAAAAAAAACCATACCCTTCAGCTACTAATTATAATGCTAACTTGCAAAATTTCCGTGCATTTTAAAACAATGGAAAAATGGTGGTGGGATGATACTTAGAAGAATGGCTTCTTGTCTGTCTCCACTAACAAAAATAGGCAACACCAAGTCCGCTACTCCTCAGCATAGTTATGTCCGTCGCAGCCTTCTTGGGTTTCAGGAGGCACATACAAATGTTATCAAAATTGTGGTGAAACGCTGAACACCTGCAAATAATTTTCAACGTACTGGTTAATTTGAAAACTCTCCAGCATAGTTCTTGGAATAAGCCAGGTACCTGTGCCACGCATAGAGGAGTATATAGAAACATGGTGGAATCCCAGCTGATGAAGCAAAGGATTCTTAAAGGAATGAGATGACCATGCGGATCCTGTTTAATTCTCTGAAAGAGAATCCGCACTTTTCACCTGCAAAACACATGCCTACTACTCTTCTCTGGGGATAATAAAAACAAACCAGCGATCTGACAGAGGGCCTGAACACCCATCCTGACCGACCCCACAAAAAAAAAAGTACCCTCCAGCTACTAATTATAATGCCAATTGGCAAAATTTCCCTGCATTGTTAAACAATGGAGAAATGATGGTGGGATGATACTTAGAAGAATGGCTTCTTGTCAGTCTCCACTGACAAAAATAGGCAACACCAAGTCAGCTACGCCTCAGCATAGTTATGTCCGTAGCAGCCATATTTGATTTCAGTAGGCACATACACACGTTATCACAATTTTGGTGAAACGCTGAAAGCCTGCAAAGGATTTTCAACGTACTGGTTAATTTGAAAACTCTCCAGCATACTTCTTGGAACAAGCCAGGTACCTGTGCCCACGCATAGAGGAGTATATAGATACATGGTGGAATCCCAGCTGATGAAGCAAAGGATTCTTAAAGGAATGAGATGACCATGCGGATCCTGTTTAATTCTCTGAAACAGAATCCACACTTTTCACCTGCCGAACACATGCCCACTACTCTTCTATGGGGATTATAAAAACAAACCAGCGATCTGACAGAGGGCCTGAACACCCATCCTGACCGACCCCACAAAAAAAATGGTACCCTCAAGCTACTAATTATAATGCCAATTGGCAAAATTTCCCTGCATTTTTAAACAATGGAGAAATGATGGTGGGATGATACTTAGAAGAATGGCTTCTTGTCAGTCTCCAATGACAAAGTAGGCAACACCAAGTCAGCTACGCCTCAGCATAGTCATGTCCATAGCAGCCATATTTGGTTTCAGTAGGCACATACACACGTTATGACAATTATCGTGAAACGCTGAAAACCTGCAAAGGATTTTCAACACATTGGTTAATTGAAAAGCTCTGAGGCATACTTCTTGGAACAAGCCAGTTTCCTGTGCCCTCGCATAAAGAAGTATATAGAACCATGGTGGATTCCCAGCTCATTAAGCAAAGGATTCTTAAAGGAACGGGATTACCATGCGGATCCTGTTTAATACTCTGAAACACATCCGCAGTTTTCACCTGCCATACTAATACCTACTTCTCCTCTCTGGGGATAATAAAAACAAACCAGCGAACTGACAGAGGGCCTGACCAACACATCCACACCGACCCCACAGGAAAAAAAACAAACAAAAAAAGACACCGTAGCCTCCAGCTACTAATTATAAAGCTAACTTGCAAAATTTTCCTGCATTTTTAAACAATGAAAAAATGATGGTGAGATAATACTTAGAAGAATGGATTCTTGTCAGTCTCCACTAACAAAAATAGGCAACACCAAGTCAGCTACGCCTCAGCATAGTTATGTCCGTCGCAGCCTTCTTGGGTTTCAGGAGGAACAAACAAACGTTATCACAATTATGGTGAAACGCTGACCACCTGCAAATAATTTTCAACGTAGTGGTTAATTGAAAATCTCTGCGGCATACTTCTTGGAACAAGCCAGTTACCTGTTTCCACGCAAAGAGGAGTATATAGAACCATGGTGGATTTCCAGCTGATGAAGTAAAGGATTATTAAAGGAACGGGATGACCATGGGGATCATCGTTAATTCTCTGAAACAGAATCCGCCCTTTTCACCTGCCAAACACATGCCCACTTCTCCTCTCTGGGGATTATAAAAACTAACCAGCGAACTGACAGAGGGTCTGACCCCCCCCATCCACATCTACCACACAAAAAAAAAAACCGTACCCTCCAGCTACTAATTATAATGCTAACTTGCAAAATTTCCCTGCATTTTAAAGCAATGGAAAAATGGTGGTGGGATGCTACTTAGAAGAATGGCTTCTTGTCAGTCTCCACTAACAAAAATAGGCAACACCAAGTCAGCTACGCCTCAGCATATTTATGTCCGTCGCAGCCTTCTTGGGTTTCAGGAGGCACAAACAAACGTTATCACAATTATGGTGAAACGCTGATCACCTGCAAATAATTTTCAACGTACTGCTTAATTGAAAAGGTCTGCGGCATACTTCTTGGAACAAGCCAGTTAACTGTGCTCAAACATAGAGGAGTATATAGAACCATGGTGGATTTCCAGCTGATGAAGCAAAAGTTTCCTAAAGGAACAAGATGAGCATGCGGATCCTGTTTCATTCTCTGAAACAGAATCCAAACTTTTCACCTGCCAAACACATGCCCACTTCTCCTCTCTGGGGATAATAAAAACTAACCAGCGAACTGACAGAGGGCCTGAGCCCCCATCCACATTGACGACACACAAAAAAAAACCGTACCCTCCAGCTACTAATTATAATGCTAACTTGCAAAATTTCCCTGCATTTTAAAACAATGGAAAAATGGTGGTGGGATGATACTTAGAAGAATGGCTTCTTCTCTGTCTCCACTAACAAAAATACGCAAAACCAAGTAAGCTACGCCTCAGCATAGTTATGTTCGTGGCAGCCATCTTGGCTTTCAGGAGGCACAAACAAACGTTATCAAAATTATGGTGAAACGCTGAACACCTGCAAATAATTTTCAACGTAGTGGTTAATTGAAAAGCTCTGCGGCATACTTCTTGGAACAAGCCAGTTACCTGTTCCCACGCAAAGAGAAGTATATAGAACCATGGTAGATTTCAAGCTCATGAAGTAAAGGATTATTAAAGGAACGGGATGACCATGGGGATCATCGTTAATTCTCTGAAACAGAATCCGCCCTTTTCACCTGCCAAACACATGCCCACTTCTCCTCTCTGGGGATAAAAAAAACTAACCAGCGAACTGACAGAGGGCCTGACCCCCCCATCCACATCGATCACACACACAAAAAAAAAACTGTACCCTCCAGCTACTAATTATAATGCTAACTTGCAAAATTTCCCTGCATTTGAAAACAATGGAAAAGTGGTGGTGGGATGATACTTAGAAGAATGGCTTCTTGTCAGTCTCCACTAACAAATATAGGCAACACCAAGTCAGCTACTCCTCAGCATAGTTATGTCCGTCCCAGCCTTCTTGGGTTTCAGGAGGCACATACAAACGTTATCAAAATTATGGTGAAACGCTGAAAACCTACAAATAATTTTCAACATACTGGTTAATTTGAAAACTCTCCATCATACTTCTTGGAACAAGCCAGGTACCTGTGCCCACGCATAGAGGAGTATATAGAAACATGGTGGAATCCCAGCTGATGAAGCAAAGTATTCTTAAAGGAATGAGATGACCATGCGGATCCTGTTTAATTCTCTGAAACAGAATCCGCACTTTTCACCTGCCAAACACATGCCCACTACTCTTCTCTCCGGATAATAAAAACAAACAAGCGATCTGACAGAGGGCCTGAACATGCATCCTGACCGACCCCACAAAAAAAAAGTACCCTCCAGCTACTAATTATAATGCCAATTTTCAAAATTTCCCTGCATTTTTAAACAATGGAGAAATGATGGTGGGATGATACTTAGAAGAATGGCTTCTTGTCAGTCTCCACTGACAAAAATAGGCAACACCAAGTCAGCTACGCCTCGGCATAGTTATGTCGTAGCAGCCATATTTGGTTTCAGTAGGCACCTACACACGTTATCACAATTATGGTGAAACGCTGAAAACCTGCAAAGGATTTTCAACATACTGTTTAATTGAAAAGCTCTGAGGCATACTTCTTGGAACAAGCCAGTTTCCTGTGCCCACGCATAGAGAAGTATATAGAACCATGGTGGATTCCCAGCTCATGAAGCAAAGGATTCTTAAAGGAACGGGATTACCATGCGTATCCTGTTTAATTCTCTGAAACAGATCCGCAGTTTTCACCTGCCACACAAATACCCACTTCTCCTCTCGGGGGATAATAAAAACAAACCAGCGAACTGACAGAGGGCCTGACCAACACATCCACACCGAACTCACAGGAAAAAAAAAAAAACACCGTAGCCTCCAGCTACTAATTATAATGCTAACTTGCAAAATTTTCCTGCATTTTTAAACAATGGAAAAATGATGGTGAGATCATACTTAGAAGAATGGATTCTTGTCAGTCTCCACTAACAAAAATAGGCAAAACAAAGTCAGCTACGCCTCAGCATAGTTATGTCCGTCGCAGCCTTCTTGGGTTTCAGGAGGCACAAACAAACGTTATCACAATTATGGTGAAACGCTGAACACCTGCAAATAATTTTCAACGTAGTGGTAAATTTGAAAAGCTCTTCGGCATACTTCTTGGAACAAGCCAGTTACCTGTTCCCACGCAAAGAGGAGTATATAGAACCATGGTGGATTTCCAGCTGATGAAGTAAAGGATTATTAAAGGAACGGGATGACCATGGGGATCATCGTTAATTCTCTGAAACAGAATCCGCCCTTTTCTCCTGCCAAACACATGCCCACCTCTCCTCTCTGGTTATAATAAAAACTAACCAGCGAACTGACAGAGGGCCTGACCCCCCCATCCACATCGCCTACACACACAAAAAAACCGTACCCTCCAGCTACTAATTATAATGTTAACTTGCAAAATTTCCCTGCATTTTAAAACAATGGAAAATGGTGGTGGGATGATACTTAGAAGAATGGTTTCTTGTCTGTCTCCACTAACAAAAATAGGCAACACCAAGTCAGCTACTCCTCAGCATAGTTATGTCCGTCGCAGCCTTCTTGGGTTTCAGGAGGCACATACAAACGTTATCACAATTATGGTGAAACGCTGAAAACCTGCAAATAATTTTCAACGTACTGGTTAATTTGAAAACTCTCCAGCATACTTCTTGGAACAAGCCAGGTACCTGTGCCCACTCATAGAGGAGTATATAGAAACATGGTGGAATCCCAGCTGATGGAGCAAAGGATTCTTAAAGGAATGAGATGACCATGCGGATCCTGTTTCATTCTCTGAAACAGAATCCGCACTTTTCACCTGCCAAACAGATGCCCACTACTCTTCTCTGGGGATAATAAAAACAAACCAGCGATCTTACAGAGGGCCTGAACACCCAGCCTGACCGACCCCACAAAAAAAAAAGTACCCTCCAGCTACTAATTATAATGCCAATTTGCAAAATTTCCCTGCATTTTTAAACAATGGAGAAATGATGGTGGGATGATATTTAGAAGAATGGCTTCTTGTCAGTCTCCACTGACAAAAATAGGCAACACCACGTCAGCTACGCCTCAGCATAGTTATGTCCGTAGCAGCCATATCTGGTTTCAGTAGACACATACACACGTTATCACAATTATGGTGAAACGCTGAAAACCTGCAAAGGATTTTCAACATACTGGTTAATTGAAAAGCTCTGAGGCATACTTCTTGGAACAAGCCAGTTTCCTGTGCCCACGCATAGAGAAGCATATAGAACCATGGTGGATTCCCAGCTCATGAAGCAAAGGATTCTTAAAGGAACGGCATTACCATGCGGATCCTGTTTAATTCTCTGAAACAGATCCGCAGTTTTCACCTGCCATACTAATACCCACTTCTCCTCTCTAGGGATAATAAAAACAAACCAGCGAACTGACAGAGGGCCTGACCAACACATCCACACCGACCCCACAGGAAAAAAGAAAAAAAAAACACAGTAGCCTCCAGCTACTAATTATAATGCTAACTTGCAAAATTTTCCTGCATTTTTAAACAATGGAAAAATGATGGTGAGATGATACTTAGAAGAATGGATTCTTGTCAGTCTCTACTAACAAAAATAGGCAATACCAAGTCAGCTACGCCTCAGCATCGTTATGTTCGTGGCAGCCATCTTGGGTTTCAGGAGGCACAAACAAACGTTATCACAATTATGGTGAAACGCTGAACACCTGCAAGTAATTTTGAACGTAGTGGTTAATTGAAAAGCTCTGCGGCATACTTCATGGAACAAGCCAGTTACCTGTTCCCACGCAAAGAGGAGTATATAGAACCATGGAGGATTTCCAGCTGATGAAGTAAAGGATTATTAAAGGAACGGGATGACCATGGGGATCATCGTTAATTCTCTGAAACAGAATCCGCCCTTTTCACCTGCCAAACACATGGCCACTTCTCCTCTCTGGGGATAATAAAAACTAACCAGCGAACTGACAGAGGGCCTGACCCCCCCATCCACATCGACCACAGAAAAAAAAAAAAAACCGTACCCTCCAGCTACTAATTATAATGCTAACTTGAAAAATTTCCCTGCATTTTAAAACAATGGAAAAATGGTGGTGGGATGATACTTAGAAGAATGGCTTCTTGTCAGTCTCCATTAACAAAAATAGGCAACACCAAGTCAGCTACTCCTCAGCATAGTTATGTCCGTCGCAGCCTTCTTGGGTTTCAGGAGGCACAAACAAACGTTATCACAATTATGGTGAAACGCTGAACACCTGCAAATAATTTTCAACGTACTGGATAAATGAAAAGCTCTGCGGCATACTTCTTGGAACAAGCCAGTTACCTGTTCCCACGCAAAGACGAGTATATAGAACCATGGTGGATTTCCAGCTCATGAAGTAAAGGATTATTAAAGGAACGGGATGACCATGGGGATCATCGTTAATTCTCTGAAACAGAATCCGCCCTTTTCACCTGCCAAACACATGCCCACTTCTCCTCTCTCGGGATAATAAAAACTAACCAACGAACTGACAGAGGGCCTGACTCCCCCCATCCACATCGACCACACACACAGAAAAACCGTACCCTCCAGCTACTAATTATAATGCTAACTTGCAAAATTTCCCTGCATTTTAAAACAATGGAAAAATGGTGGTGGGATGATACTTAGAAGAATGGCTTCTTGTCTGTCTCCACTAACAAAAATAGGCAACACCAAGTCAGCTACTCCTCAGCATAGTTATGTCCGTCGCAGCCTTCTTGGGTTTCAGGAGGCACATACAAACGTTATCACAATTATGGTGAAACGCTGAAAAACTGCAAATAATTTACAACGTACTGGTTAATTGAAAATCTCTGCGGCATACTTCTTCGAACAAGCCAGTTACCTGTTCCCACGCAAAGAGGAGTATATAGAACCGTGGTGGATTTCCTGCTGATGAAGTAAAGGATTATTAAAGGAAGGAGATGACCATGCGGATCCTGTTTAATTCTCTGAAACAGAATGCGCACTTTTCACCTGCAAAACACATGCCCACTTCTCCTCTCTGGGGATAGTAAAAACAAACCAGCGATCTGACAGATGGCCTGACAAACCCATCCACACTGACCCCACACAAAAAAAAAAAGTACCCTCCAGCTACTAATTATAATGCTAACTTGCAAAATTTCCCTGCATTTTAAAACAATGGAAAAATGGTGGTGGGATGATACTTAGAAGAATGGCTTCTTGTCAGTCTCCACTAACAAAAATAGGCAACACCAAGTCAGCTACTCCTCAGCATAGTTATGTCCGTCGCAGCCATCTTGGGTTTCAGGAGGCACAAACAAACGTTATCACAATTATGGTGAAACGCTGAACACCTGCAAATAATTTTCAACGTACTGGTTAATTGAAAAGCTCTGCGGCATACTTCTTGGAACAAGCCAGTTACCTGTTCCCACGCAAAGGGGAGTATATAGAACCATGGTGGATTTCTAGCTGATGAAGTTAAGGATTATTAAAGGAACGGGATGACCATGGGGATCATCGTTAATTCTCTGAAACAGAATCCGCCCTTTTCACCTGCCAAACACATGCCCACTTCTCCTCTCTGGGGATAATAAAAAGTAACCAGCGAACTGACAGAGGGCCTGACCAACACATCCACATCGACCACACACACACAAAAAAACCGTACCCTCCAGCTACTAATTATAATGCTAACTTGCAAAATTTCCCTGCATTTCAAAACAATGGAAAAATGGTGGTGGGAATGATACTTAGAAGAATGGCTTCTTGTCAGTCTCCACTAACAAAAATAGGCAACACCAAGTCAGCTACGCCTCAGCATAGTTATGTCCGTAGCAGCCATATTTGGTTTCAGGAGACACATACACACGTTATCACAATTATGGTGAAACGCTGAAAACCTGCAAAGGATTTTCAACATACTGGTTAATTGAAAAGCTCTGAGGCATACTTCTTGGAACATGCCAGTTTCCTGTGCCCACGCATAGAGAAGTATATAGAATCATGGTGGATTCCCAGCTCATGAAGCAAAGGATTCTTAAAGGAAAGGGATTACCATGCGGATCCTGTTTAATTCTCTGAAACTGATCCGCAGTTTTCACCTGCCATACTAATACCCACTTCTCCTCTCTGGGGATAATAAAAACAAACCAGCGAACTGACAGAGGGCCTGACCAACACATCCACACCGACCCCACAGGAAAAAAAAAAACACCGTAGCCTCCAGCTACTAATTATAATGCTAACTTGCAAAATTTTCCTGCATTTTTAAACAATGGAAAAATGATGGTGAGATGATACTTAGAAAAATGGATTGTTGTCAGTCTCCACTAACAAAAATAGGCAAAACCAAGTCAGCTACGCCTCAGCATCGTTATGTCCGTCGCAGCCTTCTTGGGTTTCAGGAGGCAGAAACAAACGTTATCACAATTATGGTGAAACGCTGAACACCTGCAAATAATTTTCAACGTAGTGGTTAATTGAAAAGCTCTGCGGCATACTTCTTGGAACAAGCCAGTTACCTGTTCCCACGCAAAGAGAAGTACATAAAACCATGGTGGATTTCCAGCTGATTAAGTTAAGGATTATTAAAGGAATGGGATGACCATGGGGATCATCGTTAATTCTCTGAAACAGAATCCGCCCTTTTCACCTGCCAAACACATGCCCACTTCTCCTCTCTGGGGATAATAAAAACTAACCAGCGAACTGACAGAGGGCCTGACCCCCCCATCCACATCGACCACACACACAAAAAAAAACCGTACACTCCAGCTACTAATTATAATGCTAACTTGAAAATTTCCCTGCATTTTAAAACAATGGAAAAATGGTGGTGGGATGATACTTAGAAGAATGGCTTCTTGTCAGTCTCCACTAACAAAAATAGGCAAAACCAAGTCAGCTACTCCTCAGCATAGTTATGTCCGTCGCAGCCTTCTTGGGTTTCAGGAGGCACAAACAAACGTTATCACAATTATGTTGAAACGCTGAACACCTGCAAATAATTTTCAACGTAGTGGTTAATTGAAAAGCTCTGCGGCATACTTCTTGGAACAAGTCAGTTACCTGTTCCCACGCAAAGAGGAGTATATAGAACCATGGTGGATTTCCAGCTGATGAAGTAAAGGATTATTAAAGGAACGGGATGACCATGGGGATCATCGTTAATTCTCTGAAACAGAATCCGCCGTTTCACCTGCCAAACACATGCCCACTTCTCCTGTCTGGGGATAATAAAAACTAAGCAGCGAACTGACAGAGGGCCTGACCCCCCATCCACATCGACCACATACAAAAAAGAAACCGTACCCTCCAGCTACAAATTATAATGCTAACTTGCAAAATTTCCCTGCATTTTAAAACAATGGAAAAATGGTGGTGGGATGATACTTAGAAGAATGGCTTCTTGTCTGTCTCCACTAACAAAAATAGGCAACACCAACTCAGCTACTCCTCAGCATAGTTATGTCCGTCGCAGCCTTCTTGGGTTTCAGGAGGCACATACAAACGTTATCAAAATTATGGTGAAACGCTGAAAAGCTGCAAATAATTTTCAACGTACTGGTTAATTTGAAAACTCTCCAGCATACTTCTTGGAACAAGCCAGGTACCTGTGCCCACGCATAGAGGAGTATATAGAAACATGGTGGAATCCCAGCTGATGAAGCAAAGGATTCTTAAAGGAATGAGATGACCATGCGGATCCTGTTTAATTCTCTGAAACAGAATCCGCACTTTTCACCTGCCAAACACATGCCCACTACTCTTCTCTGGGGATAATAAAAACAAACCAGCGATCTGAAAGAGGGCCTGAACACCCATCCTGACCGACCCCCCCCCAAAAAAAGTACCCTCCAGCTACTAATTATAATGCCAATTTGCAAAATTTCCCTGCATTTTCAAACAATGGAGAAATGATGGTGGGATGATACTTAGAAGAATGGCTTCTTGTCAGTCTCCACTGACAAAAATAGGCAACACCAAGTCAGCTACGCCTCAGCATAGTTATGTCCGTAGCAGCCATATTTGGTTTCAGTAGGCACATACACACGTTATCACAATTATGGTGAAACGCTGAAAACCTGCAAAGGATTTTCAACATACTGGTTAATTGAAAAGCTCTGAGGCATACTTCTTGGAACAAGCCAGTTTCCTGTGCCCACGCATAGAGAAGTATATAGAACCATGGTGGATTCCCAGCTCATGAAGCAAAGGATTTTTAAAGGAACGGGATTACCATGCGGATCCTGTTTAATTCTCTGAAACAGATCCGCAGTTTTCACCTGCCATACTAATACCCACTTCTCCTCTCTGGGGATAATAAAAACAAACCAGCGAACTGACAGAGGGCCTGACCAACACATCCACACCGACCCCACAGGAAAAAAAAAAAAAAAAACACCGTAGCATCCCGCTACTAATTATAATGCTAACTTGCAAAATTTTCCTGCATTTTTAAACAATGGAAAAATGATGATGAGATGATACTTAGAAGAATGGATTCTTGTCAGTCTCCACTAACAAAAATAGGCAACACCAAGTCAGCTACGCCTCAGCATAGTTATGTTCCTGGCAGCCATCTTGGGTTTCAGGAGGCACAAACAAACGTTATCACAATTATGGTGAAACGCTGAACACCTGCAAATAATTTTCAACGTAGTGGTTAATTGAAAAGCTCTGCGGCATACTTCTTGGAACAAGCCAGTTACCTGTTCCCAGGCAAAGAGGAGTATATAGAACCATGGTGGATTTCCAGCTGATGAAGTAAAGGATTATTAAAGGAACGGGATGACCATGGGGATCATCGTTAATTCTCTGAAACAGAATCCGCCGTTTCACCTGCCAAACACATGCCCACTTCTCCTCTCTGGGGATAATAAAATCTAAGCAGCGAACTGACAGAGGGCCTCACCCCCCCATCCACATCGACCACACACAAAAAAGAAACCGTACCCTCCAGCTACAAATTAAAATGCTAACTTGCAAAATTTCCCTGCATTTTAAAACAATGGAAAAATGGTGGTGGGATGATACTTAGAAGAATGGCTTCTTGTCTGTCTCCACTAACAAAAATAGGCAACACCAAGTCAGCTACTCCTCAGCATAGTTATGTCCGTCGCAGCCTTCTTGGGTTTCAGGAGGCACATACAAACGTTATCAAAATTATGGTGAAACGCTGAAAAGCTGCAAATAATTTTCAACGTACTGGTTAATTTGAAAACTCTCCAGCATACTTCTTGGAACAAGCCAGGTACCTGTGCCCACGCATAGAGGAGTATATAGAAACATGGTGGATTTCCAGCTGATGAAGCAAAGGATTGTTAAAGGAATGAGATGACCATGCGGATCCTGTTTAATTCTCTGAAACAGAATCCGCACTTTTCACCTGCCAAACACATGCCCACTTCTCCTCTCTGGGGATAATAAAAACAAACCAGTGAATTGACAGATGGCCTGACCAACCCATCCACACTGAACCCACAAAAAGAAAAAAAAAAGTACCCTCCAGCTACTAATTATAATGCTAACTTGCAAAATTTCCCTGCGTTTTTAAACAATGGAAAAATGATGGTGGGATGATACTTAGAAGAATGGCTTCTTGTCAGTCTCCACTAACAAAAATAGGGAACATGAAGTCAGCTACGCCTCAGCATACTTATGTCCTTGGCAGCCATATTGGGTTTCAGGAGACACATACACACGTTATCACAATTATGGTGAAACGCTGAGAACCTGCAAAGGATTTTCAACATACTGGTTAATTGAAAAGCTCTGAGGCATACTTCCTGGAACAAGCCAGTTTCCTGTGCCCACGCAGAGAGAAGTATATAGAATCATGGTGGATTCCCAGCTCATGAAACAAAGGATTCTTAAAGGAACGGGATTACCATGCGGATCCTGTTTAATTCTCTGAAACTGATCCGCAGTTTTCACCTGCCATACTAATACCCACTTCTCCTCTCTGGGGATAATAAAAACAAACCAGCGAACTGACAGAGGGCCTGACCAACACATCCACACCGACCCCACAGGAAAAAAAAAAAAAAAAAACACCGTAGCCTCCAGCTACTAATTATACTGCTAACTTGCAAAATTTTCCTGCATTTTTAAACAATGGAAAAATGATGGTGAGATGATACTTAGAAGAATGGATTCTTGTCAGTCTCCACAACAAAACTAGGTAATACCAAGTCAGCTACGCCTCAGCATCGTTATGTCCGTTCCAGCCTTCTTGGGTTTCAGGAGGCACAAACAAACGTTATCACAATTATGGTGAAACGCTGAACACCTGCAAATAATTTTGAACGTAGTGGTTAATTGAAAAGCTCTGCGGCATACTTCTTGGAACAAGCCAGTTACCTGTTCCCACGCAAAGAGGAGTATATAGAACCATGGTGGATTTCCAGCTGATGAAATTAAGGATTATTAAAGGAACGGGATGACCATGGGGATTATCATTAATTCTCTGAAACAGAATCCGCCCTTTTCACCTGCCAAACACATGCCCACTTCTCCTCTCTGGGGATAATAAAAACTAACCAGCGAACTGACAGAGGGCCTGACCTACACATCCACATCGACCACACACACACAAAAAAACCGTACCCTCCAGCTACTAATTATAATGCTAACTTGCAAAATTTCCCTGCATTTTAAAACAATGGAAAAATGGTGGTTGGATGATACTTAGAAGAATGGCTTCTTGTCAGTCTCCACTAACAAAAATAGGCAACACCAAGTCAGCTACTCCTCAGCATAGTTATGTCCGTCGCAGCCTTCTTGGGTTTCAGGAGGCACAAACAAACGTTATCACAATTATGGTGAAACGCTGAACACCTGCAAATAATTTTCAACGTACTGGCTAATTGAAAAGCTCTGCGGCATACTTCTTGGAGCAAGCCAGTTACCTGTTCCCACGCAAAGTGGAGTATATAGAACCATGGTGGATTTCCAGCTGATGAAGTAAAGGATAATTAAAGGAACGGGATGACCATGGGGATCATCGTTAATTCTCTGAAACAGAATCCGCCCTTTTCACCTGCCAAACACATGCCCACTTCTCCTCTCTGGGGATAATAAAAACTAACCAGCGAACTGACAGAGGGCCTGACCCCCCCATCCACATCGACCACACACACAAAAAAAACCGTACCCTCCAGCTACTAATTATAATGCTAACTTGCAAAATTTCCCTGCATTTTAAAACAATGGAAAAATGGTGGTGGGATGATACTTAGAAGAATGGCTTCTTGTCTGTCTCCACTAACAAAAATAGGCAACACCAAGTCAGCTACTCCTCAGCATAGTTATGTCCGTCGCAGCCTTCTTGGGTTTCAGGAGGCACATACAAACGTTATCAAAATTATGGTGCAACGCTGAAAACCTGCAAATAATTTTCATCGTACTGGTTAATTTGAAAACTCTCCAGCATACTTCTTGGAACAAGCCACGCACCTGTGCCCACGCATAGAGGAGTATATAGAAACATGGTGGAATCCCAGCTGATGAAGCAAAGCATTCTTAAAGGAATGAGATGGCCATGCGGAAACTGTTTAATTCTCTGAAACAGAATCCGTACTTTTCACCTGCCAAACACATGCCCACTACTCTTCCCTGGGGATAATAAAAACAAACCAGCGATCTGACAGAGGGCCTGAACACCCATCCTGACCGACCCCACAAAAAAAAAAAGTACCCTCCAGGTACTAATTATAATGCCAATTTGCAAAATTTCCCTGCATTTTTAAACAATGGAGAAATGATGGTGGGATGATACTTAGAAGAATGGCTTCTTGTCAGTCTCCACTGACAAAAATAGGCAACACCAAGTCAGCTACGCCTCAGCATAGTTATGTCCGTAGCAGCCATATTTGGTTTCAGTAGGCACATACACACGTTATCAGAATTATGGTGAAACGCTGAAAACCTGCAAAGGATTTTCAACATACTGGTTAATTGAAAAGCTCTGAGGCATACTTCTTGGAACAAGCCAGTTTCCTGTGCCCACGCATAGAGAAGTATATAGAACCATGGTGGATTCCCAGCTCATGAAGCAAAGGATTCTTAAAGGAACGGGATTACCATGCGGATCCTGTTTAATTCTCTGAAACAGATCCGCAGTTTTCACCTGCCATACTAATACCTACTTCTCCTCTCTGGGGATAATAAAAACAAACCAGCGAACTGACAGAGGGCCTGACCAACACATCCACACCGACCCCACAGGAAAAAAAAAAAAAAACACCGTAGCCTCCAGCCACTAATTATAATGCTAACTTGCAAAATTTTCCTGCATTTTTAAACAATGGAAAAATGGTGGTTGGATGATACTTAGAAGAATGGCTTCTTGTCAGTCTCCACTAACAAAAATAGGCAACACCAAGTCAGCTACGCCTCAGCATAGTTATGTCCGTAGCAGCCATATTTGGTTTCAGTAGGCACATACACACGTTATCACAACTATGGTGAAACGCTGAAAACCTGCAAAGGATTTTCAACATACTTGTTAATTGAAAAGCTCTGAGGCCTACTTCTTGGAGCAAGCCAGTTTCCTGTGCCCACGCATAGAGAAGTATATAGAACCATAGTGGATTCCCAGCTCATGAAGCAAAGGATTCTTAAAGGAACGGGATTACCATGCAGATCCTGTTTAATTCTCTGAAACAGATCCACAGTTTTCACCTGCCATACTAATACCCACTTCTCCTCTCTGGGGATAATAAAAACCATCAGCGAACTGACAGAGGGCCTGACCCCCCATCCACATCGACCACAAAAAAAAAAAAAAAAAAACCCGTACCCTCCAGCTACTAATTATAATGCTAACTTGCAAAATTTCCCTGCATTTTAAAACAATGGAAAAATGGTGGTTGGATGATACTTAGAAGAATGGCTTCTTGTCAGTCTCCACTAACAAAAATAGGCAACAACAAGTCAGCTACTCCTCAGCATAGTTAAGTCCGTCGCAGCCTTCTTGGGTTTCAGGAGGCACATACAAATGTTATCAAAATTATGGTGAAACGCTGAAAACCTGCAAATAATTTTCAACGTACTGGTTAATTTGAAAACTCTCCAGCATACTTCTTGGAACAAGCCAGGTACCAGTGCCCACGCATAGAGGAGTATATAGAAACATGGTGGAATCCCAGCTGATGAAGCAAAGGATTCTTAAAGGAATGAGATGACCATGCGGATCCTGTTTAATTCTCTGAAACAGAATCCGCACTTTTCACCTGCCAAACACATGCCCACTACTCTTCTCTGGGGATAATAAAAACAAACCAGCGATCTGACAGAGGGCCTCAACACCCATCCTGACCGACCCCACAAAAAAAAAAGTACCCTTCAGCTACTAATTATAATGCCAATTTGCAAAATTTCCCTGCATTTTTAAGCAATGGACAAATGATGGTGGGATGATACTAAGAAGAATGGCTTCTTGTCAGTCTCCACTGACAAAAATAGGCAACACCAAGTCTGCTACGCCTCAGCATAGTTATGTCCGTAGCAGCCATATTTGGTTTCAGTAGGCACATACAAACGTTATCACAATTATGGTGAAACCCTGAAAACCTACAAAGGATTTTCAACATACTGGTTAATTGAAAAGCTCTAAGGCCTACTTCTTGGAACAAGCCAGTTTCCTGTGCCCACGCATAGAGAAGTATATAGAACCATGGTGGATTCCCAGCTCATGAAGCAAAGGATACTTAAAGGAACGGGATTATCATGCGGATCCTGTTTAATTCTCTGAAACAGATCCACAGTTTTCACCTGCCATACTAATACCCACTTATCCTCTCTGGGGATAATAAAAACAAACCAGCGAACTGACAGAGGGCCTGACAAACACATCCACACTGACCCCACAGGAAAAAAAAAAAAAAACACCGTAGCGTCCAGCTACTAATTATAATGCTAACTTGCAAAATTTCCCTGCATTTTAAAACAATGGAAAAATGGTGGTTGGATGATACTTAGAAGAATGGCTTCTTGTCAGTCCCCACTAACAAAAATAGGCAACACCAAGTCAGCTACGCCTCAGCATAGTTATGTCCGTAGCAGCCATATTTGGTTTCAGTAGGCAAATACACACGTTATCACAACTATGGTGAAACGCTGAAAACCTGCAAAGGATTTTCAACATACTGGTTAATTGAAAAGCTCTGAGGCCTACTTCTTGGAACAAGCCAGTTTCCTGTGCCCACGCATAGAGAAGTATATAGAACCATAGTGGATTCCCAGCTCATGAAGCAAAGGATTCTTAAAGGAACGGGATTACCATGCGGATCCTGTTTAATTCTCTGAAACAGATCCGCAGTTTTCACCTGCCATACTAATACCCACTTCTCCTCTCTGGGGATAATAAAAACAAACCTGCGAACTGACAGAGGGCCTGACCCCCCCATCCACATCGACCACCCAAAAAAAAAAAAAACCGTACCCTCCAGCTACTAATTATAATGCTAACTTGCAAAATTTCCCTGCATTTTAAAACAATGGAAAAATGGTGGTTGGATGATACTTAGAAGAATGGCTTCTTGTCAGTCTCCACTAACAAAAATAGGCAACACCAAGTCAGCTACTCCTCAGCATAGTTATGTCCGTCGTAGCCTTCTTGGGTTTCAGGAGGCACAGACAAACGTTATCACAATTATGTTGAAACGCTGAACACCTGCAAATAATTTTCAACGTAGTGGTTAATTGAAAAGCTCTGCGGCATACTTCTTGGAACAAGCCAGTTACCTGTTCCCACGAAAAGAAGAGTATATAGAACCATGGTGGATTTCCAGCTGATGAAGTAAAGGATTATTAAAGGAACGGGATGACCATGGGGATCATCGTTAATTCTCTGAAACAGAATCCGCCCTTTTCACCTGCCGAACACATGCCCACTTCTCCTCTCTGGTTATAATAACAACGAACCAGCGAACTGACAGAGGGCCTGACCCCCCCATCCACATCGACCACACACACAAAAAAAAAAACCGTACCCTCCAGCTACTAATTATAATGCTAACTTGCAAAATTTCCCTGCATTTTAAAACAATGGAAAAGGGGTTGTGGGATGATACTTAGAAGAATGGCTTCTTGTCAGTCTCCACTAACAAAAATAGGCAACACCAAGTCAGCTACGCCTCAGCATAATTATGTCCGTCGCAGCCTTCTTGGGGTTCAGGAGGCACATACAAACGTTATCAAAATTATGGTGAAACGCTGAAAACCTGCAAATAATTTTCAACGTAGTGGTTAATTGAAAAGCTCTGCGGCATACTTCTTGGAACAAGCCAGGTACCTGTGCCCACGCATAGAGGAGTATATAGGAACATGGTGGAATCCCAGCTGATGAAGCAAAGGATTCTTAAAGGAATGAGATGACCATGCAGATCCTGTTTAATTCTCTGAAACAGAATCCGCACTTTTCACCTGCCAAACACATGCCCACTTCTCCTCTCTGGGGATAATAAAAACAAACCAGTGCATTGACAGATGGCCTGACCAACCCATCCACACTGACCCCACAAAAAAAAAAACAAGTACCCTCCAGCTACTAATTATAATGCTAACTTGCAAAATTTCCCGGCATTTTTAAACAATGGAAAAATGATGGTGGGATGATACTTAGAAGAATGGCTTCTTGTCAGTCTCCACTAACAAAAATAGGCAACACGAAGTCAGCTACGCCTCAGCATACTTATGTTCTTGGCAGCCATATTGGGTTTCAGGAGACACATACACACGTTATCACAATTATGGTGAAACGCTGAAAACCTGCAAAGGATTTTCAACATACTGGTTAATTGAAAAGCTCTGAGGCATACTTCTTGGAACAAGCCAGTTTCCTGTGCCCACGCATAGAGAAGTATATAGAACCATGGTGGATTCCCAGCTCATGAAGCAAAGGATTTTTAAAGGAACGGCATTACCATGCGGATCCTGTTTAATTCTCTGAAACAGATCCGCAGTTTTCACCTGCCATACTAATACCCACTTCTCCTCTCGGGGGATAATAAAAACAAACCAGCGAACTGACAGAAGGCCTGACCAACACATCCACACCGACCCCACAGGAAAAAAAAAAAAAAACAACATAGCCTCCAGCTACTAATTATAATGCTAACTTGCAAAATTTTCCTGCATTTTTAAACAATGGAAAAATGATGGTGAGATGATACTTAGAAGAATGGTTTCTTGTCAGTCTCCACTAACAAAAATAGGCAAAACCAAGTCAGCTACGCCTCAGCATAGTTATGTTCGTGGCAGCCATCTTGGGTTTCAGGAGGCACAAACAAACTTTATCACAATTATGGTGAAACGCTGAACACCTGCAAATAATTTTCAACATAGTGGTTAATTGAAAAGCTCTACGGCATACTTCTTGGAACAAGCCAGTTACCTGTTCCAACGCAAAGAGGAGTATATAGAACCATGGTGGATTTCCAGCTGATGAAGTAAAGGATTATGAAAGGAAGGGATGAGCATGGGGATCATCGTAAATTCTCTGAAACAGAATCCGCCCTTTTCACCTGCCAAACACATGCCCACTTCTCCTCTCTGGGGATAATAAAAACTAACCAGCGAACTGACAGAGGGCCTGACCAACACATCCACAAAGACCCAACAGGAAAAAAAAAAAAAACACCGTAGCCTCCAGCTACTAATTATAATGCTAACTTGCATAATTTCCCTGCATTTTAAAACAATGGAAAAATGGTGGTGGGATGATACTTAGAAGAATGGCTTCTTGTCTGTCTCCACTAACAAAAATAGGCAACACCAAGTCAGCTACTCCTCAGCATAGTTATGTCCGTCGCAGCCTTCTTGGGTTTCAGGAGGCACATACAAATGTTATCAAAATTATGGTGAAACGCTGAAAACCTGCAAATAATTTTCAACGTACTGGTTAATTTGAAAACTCTCCAGCATACTTCTTGGAACAAGCCAGGTACCTGTGCCCACGCATAGAGGAGTATATAGAAACATGGTGGAATCCCAGTTGATGAAGCAAAGGATTCTTAAAGGAATGAGATGACCATGCGGATCCTGTTTAATTGTCTGAAACAGAATCCGCACTTTTCACCTGCCAAACACATGCCCACTACTCTTCTCTGGGGATAATAAAAACAAACCAGCGATCTGACAGAGGGCCTCAACACCCATCCTGACCGACCCCACAAAAAAAAAAGTACCCTCCAGCTACTAATTATAATGCCAATTTGCAAAATTTCCCTGCATTTTTAAACAATGGAGAAATGATGGTGGGATGATACTTAGAAGAATGGCTTCTTGTCAGTCTCCACTGACAAAAATAGGCAACACCAAGTCAGCTACGCCTCAGCATAGTTATGTCCGTAGCAGCCATATTTGGTTTCAGTAGGCACATACATACGTTATCACAATTATGGTGAAACGCTGAAAACCTGCAAAGGATTTTCAACATACTGGTTAATTGAAAAGCTCTGAGGCATACTTCTTGGAACAAGCCAGTTTCCTGTGCCCACGCATAGAGAAGTATATAGAACCATGGTGGATTCCCATCTCATGAAGCAAAGGATTCTTAAAGGAACGGGATTACCATGCGGATCCTGTTGAATTCTCTGAAACAGATCCGCAGTTTTCACCTGCCATACTAATATCCACTTCTCCTCTTTGGGGATAATAAAAACAAACCAGCAAACTGACAGAGGGCCTGACCAACACATCCACACCGACACCACAAGAAAAAAAAAAAACACCGTAGCCTCCAGCTACTAATTATAATGCTAACTTGCAAAATTTTCCTGCATTTTTAAACAATGGAAAAATGATGGTGAGATGATACTTAGAAGAATGGATTCTTGTCAGTCTCCACTAACAAAAATAGGCAAAACCAAGTCACCTACGCCTCAGCATAGTTATGTTCGTGGCAGCCTTCTTCGGTTTCAGGAGGCACAAACAAACGTTATCACAATTATGGTGAAACGCTGAACACCTGCAAATAATTTTCAACGTAGTGGTTAATTGAAAAGCTCTGGGGCATACTTCTTGGAACAAGCCAGTTATCTGTTCCCACGCAAAGAGGAGTATATAGAACCATGGTGGATTTCCAGCTGATCAAGTAAAGGATTATTAAAGGAACGGGATGACCATGGGGATCATCGTTAATTCTCTGAAACAGAATCCGCCCTTTTCACCTACCAAACACATGCCCACTTCTCCTCTCTGGGGATAATAAAAACTAACCAGCCAACTGACAGAGGGCCTGACCCCCACATCTACATCGACCACACACACAAAACAAAACCGTACCCTCCAGCTACTAATTATAATGCTAACTTGCAAAATTTCCCTGCATTTTAAAACAATGGAAAAATGGTGGTGGGATGATACTTAGAAGAATGGCTTCTTGTCAGTCTCCACTAACAAAAATAGGCAAAACCAAGTCAGCTACTCCTCAGCATAGTTATGTCCGTCGCAGCCTTCTTGGGTTTCAGGAGGCACAAACAAACGTTATCACAATTATGGTGAAACGCTGAACACCTGCAAATAATTTTCAACGTAGTGGTTAATTGAAAAGCTCTGCGGCATACTTCTTGGAACAAGCCAGTTACCTGTTCCCATGCAAAGAGGAGTATATAGAACCATGGTGGATTTCCAGCTGGAGAAATAAAGGATTATTAAGGGAAGGGGATGACCATGGGGATCATCGTTAATTCTCTGAAACAGAATCCGCCCTTTTCACCTGCCAAACACATGCCCACTTCTCCTCTCTGGGGATAATAAAAACTAACCAGCGAACTGACAGAGGGCCTGGCCCCCCCATCCACATCGACCACACACACACAAAAAAAAAAACGTACCCTCCAGCTACTAATTATAATGCTAACTTGAAAAATTTCCCTGCATTTTAAAACAATGAAAAATGGTGGTGGGATGATACTTAGAAGAATGGCTTCTTGTCAGTCTCCACTAACAAAAATAGGCAACACCAAGTCAGCTACTCCTGAGCATAGTTATGTCCGTCGCAGCCTTCTTGGGTTTCAGGAGGCACAAACAAACGTTATCACAATTATGGTGAAACGCTGAACACCTGCAAATAATTTTCATCGTAGTGGTTAATTGAAAAGCTCTGCGGCATACTTCTTGGAACAAGCCAGGTACCTGTGCCCACGCATAGAGGAGTATATAGGAACATGGTGGAATCCCAGCTGATGAAGCAAAGGATTCTTAAAGGAATGAGATGACCATGCGGATCCTGTTTAATTCTCTGAAACAGAATCCGCACTTTTCACCTGCCAAACACATGCCCACTTCTCCTCTCTGGGGATAATAAAAACAAACCAGTGCATTGACAGATGGCCTGACCAACCCATCCACACTGACCCCACAAAAAAAAAAACAAGTACCCTCCAGCTACTAATTATAATGCTAACTTGCAAAATTTCCCGGCATTTTTAAACAATGGAAAAATGATGGTGGGATGATACTTAGAAGAATGGCTTCTTGTCAGTCTCCACTAACAAAAATAGGCAACACGAAGTCAGCTACGCCTCAGCATACTTATGTTCTTGGCAGCCATATTGGGTTTCAGGAGACACATACACACGTTATCACAATTATGGTGAAACGCTGAAAACCTGCAAAGGATTTTCAACATACTGGTTAATTGAAAAGCTCTGAGGCATACTTCTTGGAACAAGCCAGTTTCCTGTGCCCACGCATAGAGAAGTATATAGAACCATGGTGGATTCCCAGCTCATGAAGCAAAGGATTTTTAAAGGAACGGCATTACCATGCGGATCCTGTTTAATTCTCTGAAACAGATCCGCAGTTTTCACCTGCCATACTAATACCCACTTCTCCTCTCGGGGGATAATAAAAACAAACCAGCGAACTGACAGAAGGCCTGACCAACACATCCACACCGACCCCACAGGAAAAAAAAAAAAAAACAACATAGCCTCCAGCTACTAATTATAATGCTAACTTGCAAAATTTTCCTGCATTTTTAAACAATGGAAAAATGATGGTGAGATGATACTTAGAAGAATGGTTTCTTGTCAGTCTCCACTAACAAAAATAGGCAAAACCAAGTCAGCTACGCCTCAGCATAGTTATGTTCGTGGCAGCCATCTTGGGTTTCAGGAGGCACAAACAAACTTTATCACAATTATGGTGAAACGCTGAACACCTGCAAATAATTTTCAACGTAGTGGTTAATTGAAAAGCTCTACGGCATACTTCTTGGAACAAGCCAGTTACCTGTTCCAACGCAAAGAGGAGTATATAGAACCATGGTGGATTTCCAGCTGATGAAGTAAAGGATTATGAAAGGAAGGGATGAGCATGGGGATCATCGTAAATTCTCTGAAACAGAATCCGCCCTTTTCACCTGCCAAACACATGCCCACTTCTCCTCTCTGGGGATAATAAAAACTAACCAGCGAACTGACAGAGGGCCTGACCAACACATCCACAAAGACCCAACAGGAAAAAAAAAAAAAAAACACCGTAGCCTCCAGCTACTAATTATAATGCTAACTTGCATAATTTCCCTGCATTTTAAAACAATGGAAAAATGGTGGTGGGATGATACTTAGAAGAATGGCTTCTTGTCTGTCTCCACTAACAAAAATAGGCAACACCAAGTCAGCTACTCCTCAGCATAGTTATGTCCGTCGCAGCCTTCTTGGGTTTCAGGAGGCACATACAAATGTTATCAAAATTATGGTGAAACGCTGAAAACCTGCAAATAATTTTCAACGTACTGGTTAATTTGAAAACTCTCCAGCATACTTCTTGGAACAAGCCAGGTACCTGTGCCCACGCATAGAGGAGTATATAGAAACATGGTGGAATCCCAGTTGATGAAGCAAAGGATTCTTAAAGGAATGAGATGACCATGCGGATCCTGTTTAATTGTCTGAAACAGAATCCGCACTTTTCACCTGCCAAACACATGCCCACTACTCTTCTCTGGGGATAATAAAAACAAACCAGCGATCTGACAGAGGGCCTCAACACCCATCCTGACCGACCCCACAAAAAAAAAAGTACCCTCCAGCTACTAATTATAATGCCAATTTGCAAAATTTCCCTGCATTTTTAAACAATGGAGAAATGATGGTGGGATGATACTTAGAAGAATGGCTTCTTGTCAGTCTCCACTGACAAAAATAGGCAACACCAAGTCAGCTACGCCTCAGCATAGTTATGTCCGTAGCAGCCATATTTGGTTTCAGTAGGCACATACATACGTTATCACAATTATGGTGAAACGCTGAAAACCTGCAAAGGATTTTCAACATACTGGTTAATTGAAAAGCTCTGAGGCATACTTCTTGGAACAAGCCAGTTTCCTGTGCCCACGCATAGAGAAGTATATAGAACCATGGTGGATTCCCATCTCATGAAGCAAAGGATTCTTAAAGGAACGGGATTACCATGCGGATCCTGTTGAATTCTCTGAAACAGATCCGCAGTTTTCACCTGCCATACTAATATCCACTTCTCCTCTTTGGGGATAATAAAAACAAACCAGCAAACTGACAGAGGGCCTGACCAACACATCCACACCGACACCACAAGAAAAAAAAAAAACACCGTAGCCTCCAGCTACTAATTATAATGCTAACTTGCAAAATTTTCCTGCATTTTTAAACAATGGAAAAATGATGGTGAGATGATACTTAGAAGAATGGATTCTTGTCAGTCTCCACTAACAAAAATAGGCAAAACCAAGTCACCTACGCCTCAGCATAGTTATGTTCGTGGCAGCCTTCTTCGGTTTCAGGAGGCACAAACAAACGTTATCACAATTATGGTGAAACGCTGAACACCTGCAAATAATTTTCAACGTAGTGGTTAATTGAAAAGCTCTGGGGCATACTTCTTGGAACAAGCCAGTTATCTGTTCCCACGCAAAGAGGAGTATATAGAACCATGGTGGATTTCCAGCTGATCAAGTAAAGGATTATTAAAGGAACGGGATGACCATGGGGATCATCGTTAATTCTCTGAAACAGAATCCGCCCTTTTCACCTACCAAACACATGCCCACTTCTCCTCTCTGGGGATAATAAAAACTAACCAGCCAACTGACAGAGGGCCTGACCCCCACATCTACATCGACCACACACACAAAACAAAACCGTACCCTCCAGCTACTAATTATAATGCTAACTTGCAAAATTTCCCTGCATTTTAAAACAATGGAAAAATGGTGGTGGGATGATACTTAGAAGAATGGCTTCTTGTCAGTCTCCACTAACAAAAATAGGCAAAACCAAGTCAGCTACTCCTCAGCATAGTTATGTCCGTCGCAGCCTTCTTGGGTTTCAGGAGGCACAAACAAACGTTATCACAATTATGGTGAAACGCTGAACACCTGCAAATAATTTTCAACGTAGTGGTTAATTGAAAAGCTCTGCGGCATACTTCTTGGAACAAGCCAGTTACCTGTTCCCATGCAAAGAGGAGTATATAGAACCATGGTGGATTTCCAGCTGGAGAAATAAAGGATTATTAAGGGAAGGGGATGACCATGGGGATCATCGTTAATTCTCTGAAACAGAATCCGCCCTTTTCACCTGCCAAACACATGCCCACTTCTCCTCTCTGGGGATAATAAAAACTAACCAGCGAACTGACAGAGGGCCTGGCCCCCCCATCCACATCGACCACACACACACACAAAAAAAAACGTACCCTCCAGCTACTAATTATAATGCTAACTTGAAAAATTTCCCTGCATTTTAAAACAATGAAAAATGGTGGTGGGATGATACTTAGAAGAATGGCTTCTTGTCAGTCTCCACTAACAAAAATAGGCAACACCAAGTCAGCTACTCCTGAGCATAGTTATGTCCGTCGCAGCCTTCTTGGGTTTCAGGAGGCACAAACAAACGTTATCACAATTATGGTGAAACGCTGAACACCTGCAAATAATTTTCATCGTAGTGGTTAATTGAAAAGCTCTGCGGCATACTTCTTGGAACAAGCCAGGTACCTGTGCCCACGCATAGAGGAGTATATAGGAACATGGTGGAATCCCAGCTGATGAAGCAAAGGATTCTTAAAGGAATGAGATGACCATGCGGATCCTGTTTAATTCTCTGAAACAGAATCCGCACTTTTCACCTGCCAAACACATGCCCACTTCTCCTCTCTGGGGATAATAAAAACAAACCAGTGCATTGACAGATGGCCTGACCAACCCATCCACACTGACCCCACAAAAAAAAAAACAAGTACCCTCCAGCTACTAATTATAATGCTAACTTGCAAAATTTCCCGGCATTTTTAAACAATGGAAAAATGATGGTGGGATGATACTTAGAAGAATGGCTTCTTGTCAGTCTCCACTAACAAAAATAGGCAACACGAAGTCAGCTACGCCTCAGCATACTTATGTTCTTGGCAGCCATATTGGGTTTCAGGAGACACATACACACGTTATCACAATTATGGTGAAACGCTGAAAACCTGCAAAGGATTTTCAACATACTGGTTAATTGAAAAGCTCTGAGGCATACTTCTTGGAACAAGCCAGTTTCCTGTGCCCACGCATAGAGAAGTATATAGAACCATGGTGGATTCCCAGCTCATGAAGCAAAGGATTTTTAAAGGAACGGCATTACCATGCGGATCCTGTTTAATTCTCTGAAACAGATCCGCAGTTTTCACCTGCCATACTAATACCCACTTCTCCTCTCGGGGGATAATAAAAACAAACCAGCGAACTGACAGAAGGCCTGACCAACACATCCACACCGACCCCACAGGAAAAAAAAAAAAAAACAACATAGCCTCCAGCTACTAATTATAATGCTAACTTGCAAAATTTTCCTGCATTTTTAAACAATGGAAAAATGATGGTGAGATGATACTTAGAAGAATGGTTTCTTGTCAGTCTCCACTAACAAAAATAGGCAAAACCAAGTCAGCTACGCCTCAGCATAGTTATGTTCGTGGCAGCCATCTTGGGTTTCAGGAGGCACAAACAAACTTTATCACAATTATGGTGAAACGCTGAACACCTGCAAATAATTTTCAACGTAGTGGTTAATTGAAAAGCTCTACGGCATACTTCTTGGAACAAGCCAGTTACCTGTTCCAACGCAAAGAGGAGTATATAGAACCATGGTGGATTTCCAGCTGATGAAGTAAAGGATTATGAAAGGAAGGGATGAGCATGGGGATCATCGTAAATTCTCTGAAACAGAATCCGCCCTTTTCACCTGCCAAACACATGCCCACTTCTCCTCTCTGGGGATAATAAAAACTAACCAGCGAACTGACAGAGGGCCTGACCAACACATCCACAAAGACCCAACAGGAAAAAAAAAAAAAAAACACCGTAGCCTCCAGCTACTAATTATAATGCTAACTTGCATAATTTCCCTGCATTTTAAAACAATGGAAAAATGGTGGTGGGATGATACTTAGAAGAATGGCTTCTTGTCTGTCTCCACTAACAAAAATAGGCAACACCAAGTCAGCTACTCCTCAGCATAGTTATGTCCGTCGCAGCCTTCTTGGGTTTCAGGAGGCACATACAAATGTTATCAAAATTATGGTGAAACGCTGAAAACCTGCAAATAATTTTCAACGTACTGGTTAATTTGAAAACTCTCCAGCATACTTCTTGGAACAAGCCAGGTACCTGTGCCCACGCATAGAGGAGTATATAGAAACATGGTGGAATCCCAGTTGATGAAGCAAAGGATTCTTAAAGGAATGAGATGACCATGCGGATCCTGTTTAATTGTCTGAAACAGAATCCGCACTTTTCACCTGCCAAACACATGCCCACTACTCTTCTCTGGGGATAATAAAAACAAACCAGCGATCTGACAGAGGGCCTCAACACCCATCCTGACCGACCCCACAAAAAAAAAAGTACCCTCCAGCTACTAATTATAATGCCAATTTGCAAAATTTCCCTGCATTTTTAAACAATGGAGAAATGATGGTGGGATGATACTTAGAAGAATGGCTTCTTGTCAGTCTCCACTGACAAAAATAGGCAACACCAAGTCAGCTACGCCTCAGCATAGTTATGTCCGTAGCAGCCATATTTGGTTTCAGTAGGCACATACATACGTTATCACAATTATGGTGAAACGCTGAAAACCTGCAAAGGATTTTCAACATACTGGTTAATTGAAAAGCTCTGAGGCATACTTCTTGGAACAAGCCAGTTTCCTGTGCCCACGCATAGAGAAGTATATAGAACCATGGTGGATTCCCATCTCATGAAGCAAAGGATTCTTAAAGGAACGGGATTACCATGCGGATCCTGTTGAATTCTCTGAAACAGATCCGCAGTTTTCACCTGCCATACTAATATCCACTTCTCCTCTTTGGGGATAATAAAAACAAACCAGCAAACTGACAGAGGGCCTGACCAACACATCCACACCGACACCACAAGAAAAAAAAAAAACACCGTAGCCTCCAGCTACTAATTATAATGCTAACTTGAAAAATTTTCCTGCATTTTTAAACAATGGAAAAATGATGGTGAGATGATACTTAGAAGAATGGATTCTTGTCAGTCTCCACTAACAAAAATAGGCAAAACCAAGTCAGCTACGCCTCAGCATAGTTATGTTCGTGGCAGCCTTCTTCGGTTTCAGGAGGCACAAACAAACGTTATCACAATTATGGTGAAACGCTGAACACCTGCAAATAATTTTCAACGTAGTGGTTAATTGAAAAGCTCTGGGGCATACTTCTTGGAACAAGCCAGTTATCTGTTCCCACGCAAAGAGGAGTATATAGAACCATGGTGGATTTCCAGCTGATCAAGTAAAGGATTATTAAAGGAACGGGATGACCATGGGGATCATCGTTAATTCTCTGAAACAGAATCCGCCCTTTTCACCTACCAAACACATGCCCACTTCTCCTCTCTGGGGATAATAAAAACTAACCAGCCAACTGACAGAGGGCCTGACCCCCACATCTACATCGACCACACACACAAAACAAAACCGTACCCTCCAGCTACTAATTATAATGCTAACTTGCAAAATTTCCCTGCATTTTAAAACAATGGAAAAATGGTGGTGGGATGATACTTAGAAGAATGGCTTCTTGTCAGTCTCCACTAACAAAAATAGGCAAAACCAAGTCAGCTACTCCTCAGCATAGTTATGTCCGTCGCAGCCTTCTTGGGTTTCAGGAGGCACAAACAAACGTTATCACAATTATGGTGAAACGCTGAACACCTGCAAATAATTTTCAACGTAGTGGTTAATTGAAAAGCTCTGCGGCATACTTCTTGGAACAAGCCAGTTACCTGTTCCCATGCAAAGAGGAGTATATAGAACCATGGTGGATTTCCAGCTGGAGAAATAAAGGATTATTAAGGGAAGGGGATGACCATGGGGATCATCGTTAATTCTCTGAAACAGAATCCGCCCTTTTCACCTGCCAAACACATGCCCAATTCTCCTCTCTGGGGATAATAAAAACTAACCAGCGAACTGACAGAGGGCCTGGCCCCCCCATCCACATCGACCACACACACAAAAAAAAAAAAACGTACCCTCCAGCTACTAATTATAATGCTAACTTGAAAAATTTCCCTGCATTTTAAAACAATGAAAAATGGTGGTGGGATGATACTTAGAAGAATGGCTTCTTGTCAGTCTCCACTAACAAAAATAGGCAACACCAAGTCAGCTACTCCTGAGCATAGTTATGTCCGTCGCAGCCTTCTTGGGTTTCAGGAGGCACAAACAAACGTTATCACAATTATGGTGAAACGCTGAACACCTGCAAATAATTTTCATCGTAGTGGTTAATTGAAAAGCTCTGCGGCATACTTCTTGGAACAAGCCAGGTACCTGTGCCCACGCATAGAGGAGTATATAGGAACATGGTGGAATCCCAGCTGATGAAGCAAAGGATTCTTAAAGGAATGAGATGACCATGCGGATCCTGTTTAATTCTCTGAAACAGAATCCGCACTTTTCACCTGCCAAACACATGCCCACTTCTCCTCTCTGGGGATAATAAAAACAAACCAGTGCATTGACAGATGGCCTGACCAACCCATCCACACTGACCCCACAAAAAAAAAAACAAGTACCCTCCAGCTACTAATTATAATGCTAACTTGCAAAATTTCCCGGCATTTTTAAACAATGGAAAAATGATGGTGGGATGATACTTAGAAGAATGGCTTCTTGTCAGTCTCCACTAACAAAAATAGGCAACACGAAGTCAGCTACGCCTCAGCATACTTATGTTCTTGGCAGCCATATTGGGTTTCAGGAGACACATACACACGTTATCACAATTATGGTGAAACGCTGAAAACCTGCAAAGGATTTTCAACATACTGGTTAATTGAAAAGCTCTGAGGCATACTTCTTGGAACAAGCCAGTTTCCTGTGCCCACGCATAGAGAAGTATATAGAACCATGGTGGATTCCCAGCTCATGAAGCAAAGGATTTTTAAAGGAACGGCATTACCATGCGGATCCTGTTTAATTCTCTGAAACAGATCCGCAGTTTTCACCTGCCATACTAATACCCACTTCTCCTCTCGGGGGATAATAAAAACAAACCAGCGAACTGACAGAAGGCCTGACCAACACATCCACACCGACCCCACAGGAAAAAAAAAAAAAAACAACATAGCCTCCAGCTACTAATTATAATGCTAACTTGCAAAATTTTCCTGCATTTTTAAACAATGGAAAAATGATGGTGAGATGATACTTAGAAGAATGGTTTCTTGTCAGTCTCCACTAACAAAAATAGGCAAAACCAAGTCAGCTACGCCTCAGCATAGTTATGTTCGTGGCAGCCATCTTGGGTTTCAGGAGGCACAAACAAACTTTATCACAATTATGGTGAAACGCTGAACACCTGCAAATAATTTTCAACGTAGTGGTTAATTGAAAAGCTCTACGGCATATTTCTTGGAACAAGCCAGTTACCTGTTCCAACGCAAAGAGGAGTATATAGAACCATGGTGGATTTCCAGCTGATGAAGTAAAGGATTATGAAAGGAAGGGATGAGCATGGGGATCATCGTAAATTCTCTGAAACAGAATCCGCCCTTTTCACCTGCCAAACACATGCCCACTTCTCCTCTCTGGGGATAATAAAAACTAACCAGCGAACTGACAGAGGGCCTGACCAACACATCCACAAAGACCCAACAGGAAAAAAAAAAAAAAACACCGTAGCCTCCAGCTACTAATTATAATGCTAACTTGCATAATTTCCCTGCATTTTAAAACAATGGAAAAATGGTGGTGGGATGATACTTAGAAGAATGGCTTCTTGTCTGTCTCCACTAACAAAAATAGGCAACACCAAGTCAGCTACTCCTCAGCATAGTTATGTCCATCGCAGCCTTCTTGGGTTTCAGGAGGCACATACAAATGTTATCAAAATTATGGTGAAACGCTGAAAACCTGCAAATAATTTTCAACGTACTGGTTAATTTGAAAACTCTCCAGCATACTTCTTGGAACAAGCCAGGTACCTGTGCCCACGCATAGAGGAGTATATAGAAACATGGTGGAATCCCAGTTGATGAAGCAAAGGATTCTTAAAGGAATGAGATGACCATGCGGATCCTGTTTAATTGTCTGAAACAGAATCCGCACTTTTCACCTGCCAAACACATGCCCACTACTCTTCTCTGGGGATAATAAAAACAAACCAGCGATCTGACAGAGGGCCTCAACACCCATCCTGACCGACCCCACAAAAAAAAAAGTACCCTCCAGCTACTAATTATAATGCCAATTTGCAAAATTTCCCTGCATTTTTAAACAGTGGAGAAATGATGGTGGGATGATACTTAGAAGAATGGCTTCTTGTCAGTCTCCACTGACAAAAATAGGCAACACCAAGTCAGCTACGCCTCAGCATAGTTACCCGTAGCAGCCATATTTGGTTTCAGTAGGCACATACATACGTTATCACAATTATGGTGAAACGCTGAAAACCTGCAAAGGATTTTCAACATACTGGTTAATTGAAAAGCTCTGAGGCATACTTCTTGGAACAAGCCAGTTTCCTGTGCCCACGCATAGAGAAGTATATAGAACCATGGTGGATTCCCATCTCATGAAGCAAAGGATTCTTAAAGGAACGGGATTACCATGCGGATCCTGTTGAATTCTCTGAAACAGATCCGCAGTTTTCACCTGCCATACTAATATCCACTTCTCCTCTTTGGGGATAATAAAAACAAACCAGCAAACTGACAGAGGGCCTGACCAACACATCCACACCGACACCACAAAAAAAAAAAAAAAACACCGTAGCCTCCAGCTACTAATTATAATGCTAACTTGCAAAATTTTCCTGCATTTTTAAACAATGGAAAAATGATGGTGAGATAATACTTAGAAGAATGGATTCTTGTCAGTCTCCACTAACAAAAATAGGCAAAACCAAGTCAGCTACGCCTCAGCATAGTTATGTTCGTGGCAGCCTTCTTCGGTTTCAGGAGGCACAAACAAACGTTATCACAATTATGGTGAAACGCTGAACACCTGCAAATAATTTTCAACGTAGTGGTTAATTGAAAAGCTCTGGGGCATACTTCTTGGAACAAGCCAGTTATCTGTTCCCACGCAAAGAGGAGTATATAGAACCATGGTGGATTTCCAGCTGATCAAGTAAAGGATTATTAAAGGAACGGGATGACCATGGGGATCATCGTTAATTCTCTGAAACAGAATCCGCCCTTTTCACCTACCAAACACATGCCCACTTCTCCTCTCTGGGGATAATAAAAACTAACCAGCCAACTGACAGAGGGCCTGACCCCCACATCTACATCGACCACACACACAAAACAAAACCGTACCCTCCAGCTACTAATTATAATGCTAACTTGCAAAATTTCCCTGCATTTTAAAACAATGGAAAAATGGTGGTGGGATGATACTTAGAAGAATGGCTTCTTGTCAGTCTCCACTAACAAAAATAGGCAAAACCAAGTCAGCTACTCCTCAGCATAGTTATGTCCGTCGCAGCCTTCTTGGGTTTCAGGAGGCACAAACAAACGTTATCACAATTATGGTGAAACGCTGAACACCTGCAAATAATTTTCAACGTAGTGGTTAATTGAAAAGCTCTGCGGCATACTTCTTGGAACAAGCCAGTTACCTGTTCCCATGCAAAGAGGAGTATATAGAACCATGGTGGATTTCCAGCTGGAGAAATAAAGGATTATTAAGGGAAGGGGATGACCATGGGGATCATCGTTAATTCTCTGAAACAGAATCCGCCCTTTTCACCTGCCAAACACATGCCCACTTCTCCTCTCTGGGGATAATAAAAACTAACCAGCGAACTGACAGAGGGCCTGGCCCCCCCATCCACATCGACCACACACACAAAAAAAAAAAACGTACCCTCCAGCTACTAATTATAATGCTAACTTGAAAAATTTCCCTGCATTTTAAAACAATGAAAAATGGTGGTGGGATGATACTTAGAAGAATGGCTTCTTGTCAGTCTCCACTAACAAAAATAGGCAACACCAAGTCAGCTACTCCTGAGCATAGTTATGTCCGTCGCAGCCTTCTTGGGTTTCAGGAGGCACAAACAAACGTTATCACAATTATGGTGAAACGCTGAACACCTGCAAATAATTTTCATCGTAGTGGTTAATTGAAAAGCTCTGCGGCATACTTCTTGGAACAAGCCAGTTACCTGTTCCCACGCAAAGAGGAGTATATAGAACCATGATGGATTTCCAGCTGATGAAGTAAAGGATTATTAAAGGAACGGGATCACCATGGGGATCATCGTTATTTCTCTGAAACAGAATCCGCCCTTTTGTCCTGCCAAACACATGCCCACTTCTCCTCTCTGGTTATAATAAAAACTAACCAGCGAACTGACAGAGGGCCTGACCCCCCCATCCACATCGACCACACAAAAAAAAAACCGTACCCTCCAGCTACTAATTATAATGCTAACTTGCAAAATTTCCCTGCATTTTAAAACAATGGAAAAATGGTGGTGGGATGATACTTAGAAGAATGGCTTCTTGTCTGTCTCCACTAACAAAAATAGGCAACACCAAGTCAGCTACTCCTCAGCATAGTTATGTCCGTCGCAGCCTTCTTGGGTTTCAGGAGGCACATACAAACGTTATCAAAATTATGGTGAAACGCTGAAAACCTGCAAATAATTTTCAACGTACTGGTTAATTTGAAAACTCTCCAGCATACTTCTTGGAACAAGCCAGGTACCTGTGCCCACGCATAGAGGAGTATATAGAAACATGGTGGAATCCCAGCTGATGAAGCAAAGGATTCTTAAAGGAATGAGATGACCATGCGGATCCTGTTTAATTCTCTGAAACAGAATCCGCACTTTTCACCTGCCAAACACATGCCCACTACTCTTCTCTGGGGATAATAAAAACAAACCAGCGATCTGACAGAGGTCCTGAATGCGGGGAGTTAGCTACGCTCCCCACAAAGAGGTCCTTTTCTCTTTGTTCTGATCAGATCTCTAAGTTTACTACGCCAGTTTGCAGGGAGTTAGCTACCCTCCCTGCAAAGAGGTTTTTTCTTCCGATCAGGCTCTCAGGCAGGGGTCATCGCAAAGGATGAAAAATATAGTAGGAAACAGAAATAAAAATATAAAGTAATGGCAATAATAATACACAGAGCCAAAGATATAGTTTATAAAGTGAAAGTTTATGAAAATAGAGAAAGAAGGGTATCCGGATGGAAATATTTTCCCCGCATCAAATATTTCCCCGACTGAAACTCCACACAGGTATTATATAGGGTACATACAGGCTCCGGTTGCCAAGCGCAACGGGATTTTGATACTAACAGTCAGTTTGCTTTAGGGTCGAAGTCTCCTAAAAGTCTACTACAGATCCTTTAACTAACTCTAACTTGGGGAACAATGGGTTATAAAATCTTCTTGGGGCAAACTTCTAAGTTTTATGATAAGGCTATTACTTTAGCAACAAACAGAGACATCTTGGCTCTGGTGATTGTGTTCTTGGAGACAGAGATGATCCCAGAAGTCAACATGGGCTGTGCTTTGTGTTAATTACTTGAACTGCATGGTTCCATCTGGGCCCGGCTTGGGCATTAGCATATCTATCTGATTAGCTCTCATCTCTGGGGGTCCACCTGTCAGCAGCACCAGCAACCTTTGGTCCTAAGGGAGGCCTGCCTTGTCTTTCAAAACAGGTGAGAACCAAAGGCCCAGTTTACAGCTGTCTCCTTGAGATGCAGCTTCTACTGACCAGCAAGATGCCCTCCTGAGACGAGGCAGCTTTTGAACTAACACATTTATCTTTTCCTTAAGGCAAAGCCTTATTTGACTTCTGAAATCAAATCTTGTCTCCAGAAATACAGGGGGCATTTCTACAACTCAGTATTCTTAGGCTCAACATCTCCCCCTTTTTTATTTTTTGAAGAAAGTTGATGGAGTTGGACAGCCATCACAGCGAGGAGTTGGTCTCTGGATTCTTGTCTGCTTCGGAGTTTTCTCCAGACTATAAATAAACACAAGCAAAGGATTAAAATAATGCTAAAAGTTACAATAGTGGAACTCCCATAGATCTTAAGATGATAAAGTGGATCAGCTGACTCCAAACCAGAAGAGATGTCATCAATAATGTCAGCTTCAGAGAGCAATTTAAGTTTGTGACTGAAGGTACTTAATATTTCTTGTTGTAAATTTTTAATCTCTTCAGTCAGATTTCCTTGATTAAGTAGATGTTTTTTGATGTTTTCCCAAGGAAACCGAGTTTGATTATATATATGAGGTGTAACACAAAATTGAGTGATATTCCAATCACAACGAAGTCTAAGTTGCTTTTGTAGACTTATAACCTGGTCTCCCAACAAGGTGACTGCTTGCTGTAAGTCAGCCACTTGAGTAGCTAATTTAGAGTCAATTTGATTTTGTGTAGACCATAATTGATTTGAATCATGGTGCCAGTTTTGAACAAATTCAGTGGTCTGAACGGTCTGATGTAGAGCCACACCTGCGGTGGCCGCAGAAGCAGTGACAGCAATGATTCCCAAAATAGCTGCTATTAAGAGACCAATAAATCTTTTTGTACGTTTAAGAATGTGGTTAAGTAGTTTATCCAAAAGGAACATTGCTGGTGTTTCTTGCCAGACTCTATTCATTTTAACAGGTAACCACAGTCCTGTTCTGGCTTTGAAAATATAAAGTGTTTCTTTATAAGGGTTGAACTTTATAGAATTCTTAATACAGGTATAATAAGAACAGTTGTCACAGGTCACTAGGAAAGAAGGTTCTTTATAAACAGCATGTCCAATCATAAATAAGTAAGGCAGTCTAACACAAACTTGAATATAATGAGTAGAATTTAAATTAAAAGTCCATTCTCGGCTATTGTTTGTATCCAGTGTGTGTGCTAATCCAGGCCTGCAAAGGGTGCAAAGCAGCTGATATTTTCCACAATTGATCATGAATAGGACCATCTAAAATATGAGGAGCTGGAGAGCTCATACCATCATTGAGCCATGTAATATGACTTTTAAGGTCAGTGTCTTTTACAGACATCGAGGTGGCAGTTTTATTCCAATGAAGCTTTTTAAAATTGTGAGAGGAGGCAGGATGTCCATAGGGACTCCAGTCTAGGACAACACCATAAGATGTGGACCCAGCAAGAATGCGCCCCGTGTGAGCTCTATAATTGTCCCATTGTACCCAAGTTTTAGGATCAGAAATTATTACTTTCTTACAAAGGGGTATATCTGTGGGTGCAATTTTAGAATGCCCAATAGTGATGTGTCTGGTTGCCAGACACTCTTACCACCATGCTCACCACGCAGATCATGGCAAGAAAAAGATTTACAGACGTTTTAGGTACAAATGTCCGGTTCAATATCTTGTCTGCTTCTTTGTATGTTCTCTTCAGCTGTCCCCACGTCATGGTCTGTGCCTGACGTGTCTTCTGCTTTTTCCCCTTGAGTTTCCACTCTGGGTTTGATTCTTCTGCTTGGAATCCAGACTGTTGGTCTGTCATCTGTCAAAACACAAGCAAAAACTCTCCCCCACACCTTTGCCCATCCTTTTTTCCATTTATTTTCTACATTATCTTTCCACCAGATAGGCTGGTGAGGGAAAGAGTCTGATTGTGGACTCCCATTCCAATGCTTTTCTATTGCTGTTAATTTATCTTCCTTATGAATATTCAAAAAATTTTAGGTAAATAAGGCTTGATTTATTCTGTCTTTGGGAGACTGTCTACCTCCCCCTTTTTGTTTTAATAACATGTTTTTTAAAGTTTGATGTGTACGTTCTATAATACCTTGTCCTTGAGGATTATAAGGAATGCCAGTAATGTGCTTGATGTCTCATTTAATATAAAAAGCTGCAAAAGAATGACTAGTGTAAGCAGGGCCATTGTCAGTTTTAATGGTGGCTGGGACTCCCATTTATACAAAACAGGAGTGTAAACGTGAAAGTACATGTCTAACAGTTTCTCCAGAGGATGGAGTAGCCATAATAAGACTGGAATAAGTATCTACAGTAACACGTACAATACCTAACTTGCCAAATTTAGGAATATGAGTAACATCCATTTGCCATAATTCATTTGGCGAGAGACCTCGAGGATTAAGTCCTGCAGAAAATTTAAGCTGATTAATTAATTGACAAGTGGGACAATGAGAAACAATACGTTTGGCTTGATTATTAATTGTATAATTATATTGATTATTTTTAAATCAGTTAACATTTGCCATTTGCCAGATTTCTTTTTAATAACAAATATAGGAGAATTCCACGGACTGGTGGACTCCTCTATATGTCCTGCTTGTAATTGTTCTTCTCCTAATATTTGAAGAGCACCCAATTTTTCTTGGTTTAGTGGCCACTGCTCTGTCCATATAGGCTTTTGTGATATCCAATTTAAAGCCAGAGCATAATGGTGCTTTTCAGCAGCAGTGGCCGCTATCCAAAATTTGGATAGCATAAACCATGCCGAGAAGTATGTGCCTTTGGTGCCTCGAAAGTCTTAGCCCCTTGGCTCCTTTTACCCAAACCAAAACAAGGGTTATAATTCATATTTAACATAATCTGTTTAGCAGGAGCAGATGTATTAGGTATATTGATGTATGCTCCCCATTGCTGTAACAAATCTCTTCCCCACAAATTAATAGTGATGTTAGCCACGTAAGGTTTTAAAGTGGCTGTCTGTCCATCAGGACCTGAACAATTTAAAATTTGTCGACTTTGAAATATGTCAGTCATCGTTCCTATTCCGGTAAGAACAGTAGGAACTTCTTGTAAAGGCCAAGCCTTTGGCCAAAAACTTTTAGAAATAATTGTAACATCAGCCCCAGTATCTACAAGTCCAACAAAAGATTTGCCATTTAACTTAATCTCTAATTGAGGTCTCTGGTCATTAATTTAAGCTTGCCAATACACTTTAGTTCCAGTGCTCCCAAAACCTCCTTGCCTTAGAACTTCTGTATATAAGGTAACAATAGAAGTTGTGCAATACGGTCTCTAGCCTGAATAAGATAATCAAAATTGGAACTCATCATTAACTGAAATTTTTCCTGAGTAATCTGAATCAACTATACCCAAATGTACTGAAATCCCTTTTAAGGTAAGAGAGCTCCGGTCAGTGATAAAAGCTCCGGAAAGTTGTTTATAATTTTTTTTTTTTCCAAAATGTCCTTTACGGACGTAATCGAGACATTTTACGACAGTTTTTTGCTTTCTGGGAATGCCTTTCCCACTGCTAGCCTCAGCCAACATTTGTATTTTAAAAGCCTCTGATTTAACTTTTCGGCGAAACCCTTTTTTTTTTTTTTTTTGAGCGGCGGATGTAAAAGCCGCTAACATTTTGAATTAGTATTATTAAAAGCCAATATATGTAATATTAAATTTTTTAAGTCAGGCGGACTAACCGTTTTTTGCACATCTTGTAATCTAGTGATAAAATCTACATAAGTTTCATTAACATTTTCTTTAACATCTTACACAAGAAAACACAGACTGTTTAGGAGAAGCTATCTTCTCTTATGTTCTAATACAGCACTGTTGAATTTGAGCAATAACCTGATCATCTTTTCTAAGATCTTAGTTTGTTCTTTAAAAGTTTTTTTTTTTTTTAACAGCCTCTCTCAACGGTGGATCATGCTTCAGGGAATCATTTGCATTAGAGAGTAGCGGTTCCCAAGCTTAAAGCGGCTGACTTGAGCCGCGCAGAGAGCTCTTAAAGTGAAAGTTCTCCTTTAGAATTCTTTCTTTTTCTCTTTTCTATATTTTCTATAGACCCGAGAAGAGGGTCGGTACCTACTTTTATTGGCTTTGTCTTATCCTGGCCCAATGCAGACGGAAGGTCCCAATTGACCTTCTCTTTTCTGCTAAAAACAGGCTCCAGATCTTTTACTAAGCTTATTTTAGGACGGATATCCTCCGTCTCGCTAAAAGAGAATTCTGAGTTAGAATGAAACAGCTGTAGAGCTTGAGAAATTAAAGAGCAGAGCTTTTAAATACATAGAGAAATTTAATTTATTTATTTATTTATTTATTTTCGGAGCGCTTTTCATAATGTTTTCAGCGCCAACTACTTTTGCTGCAGCTTGAACTCACTCGGAGGTGGGAACCAATCACAGTGCTTGGAAATTAAATTAACAATTTCTCGAGATTTTTCTTTTTGGCAATTACTCTAGTACTCTTTAATAAGCTCTCAACAATTCCACATACTCAGAAAAGATAGTCTTCCTCATTATTTTAATCCGGACAGAATAATAATTTACTTTGCCCTGGAGATGTTCACTTACCTCTCACTAGGTAAGACGCGCGCGCGACTTTCAATCCACTCCAGGTCCCTTGCGATGCAATTCGGGAACTCTTCGCTCGAGCAAAGCCTTTTGCCTTCAAGACCCTATCGGAGTGTCCTGCCGACTACGCCAGTTTGCGGGGAGTTAGCTACGCTCCCCGCAAAGAGGTCCTTTTTTTTTTTTTTTGTTTATAAATTGAAAGTTTATGAAAATAGATAAAGGAGGGTATCCGGATGGAAATATTTTACCCGCATCAAATATTTCCCCGACTGAAACTCCACACAGGTATTATATAGGGTACATACAGGCTCCGGTTGCCAAGGGCAACGGGATTTTGATACTAACAGGCAGTTTGCTTTAGGGTCAAAGTCTCCTAAAAGTCTACTACAGATCCTTTAACTAACTCTAACTAGGGGAACAATGGGTTATAAAATCTTCTTGGGGCAAACTTCTAAGTTTTATGATAAGGCTATTACTTTAGCAACAAACAGAGACATCTTGGCTCTGGTGATTGTGTTCTTGGAGACAGAGATGATCCCAGAAGTCAACATGGGCTGTGCTTTGTGTTAATTACTTGAACCGCATGGTTCCATCTGGGCCCGGCTTGGGCATTAGCATATCTATCTGATTAGCTCTCATCTCCGGGGGTCCACCTGTCAGCAGCACCAGCAACCTTTGGTCCTATGGAGGCCTGCCTTGTCTTTCAAAACAGGTGAGAACCAAAGGCCCAGTTTACAGCTGTCTCCTTGAGATGCAGCTTCTACTGACCAGCAAGACGCCCTCCTGAGACGAGGCAGCTTTTGAACTAACACATTTATCTTTTCCTTGAGGCAAAGCCTTATTTGACTTCTGAAATCAAATCTTGTCTCCAGAAATACAGGGGGCATTTCTACAACTCATTATTCGTAGGCTCAACACCTGAACACCCATCCTGACCAACCCCACAAAAAAAAAAGTACCCTCCAGCTACTAATTATAATGCCAATTTGCAAAATTTCCCTGCATTTTTAAACAATGGAGAAATGATGGTGGGATGATACTTAGAAGAATGGCTTCTTGTCAGTCTCCACTGAAAAAAATAGGCAACACCAAGTCAGCTACGGCTCAGCATAGTTATGTCCATAGCAGCCATATTTGGTTTCAGTAGGCACATACACACGTTATCACAATTATGGTGAAACGCTGAAAACCTGCAAAGGATTTTCAACATACTGGTTAATTGAAAAGCTCTGAGGCATACTTCTTGGAACAAGCCAGTTTTCTGTGCCCACGCATAGAGAAGTATATAGAACCATGGTGGATTCCCAGCTCATGAAGCAAAGGATTCTTAAAGGAACGGGATTACCATGCGGATCCTGTTTAATTCTCTGAAACAGAATCCGCACTTTTCACCTGCCATACTAATACCCACTTTTCCTCTCTGGGGATAATAAAAACAAACCAGCGAACTCACAGAGGGCCTGACCAACACATCCACACCGACCCCACACGAAAAAAAAAAACAAAACACCGTAGCCTCCAGCTACTAATTATAATGCTAACTTGCAAAATTTTCCTGCATTTTTAAACAATGGAAAAATGATGGTGAGATGATACTTAGAAGAATGGATTCTTGTCAGTCTCCACTAACAAAAATAGGCAAAACCAAGTCAGCTACACCTCAGCATCGTTATGTTCGTGGCAGCCATCTTGGGTTTCAGGAGGCACAAACAAACGTTATCACAATTATGGTGAAACGCTGAACACCTGCAAATAATTTTCAACGTAGTGGTTAATTGAAAAGCTCTGCGGCATACTTCTTGGAACAAGCCAGTTACCTGTTCCCACGCAAAGAGGAGTATATAGAACCATGGTGGATTTCCAGCTGATGAAGTAAAAGATTATTAAAGGAACGAGATGACCATGGGGATCACTGTTAATTCTCTGAAACAGAATCCGCCCTTTACACTTGCCAAACACATGCCCACTTCTCCTCTCTGGGGACAATAAAAACTAACCAGCGAACTGACAGAGGGCCTGACCGCCCCATCCACATCGACCACACACACAAAAAAAAACCGTACCCTCCAGCTACTAATTATAATGCTAACTTGCAAAATTTCCCTGCGTTTAAAAACAATGGAAAAATGGTGGTGGGATGATACTTAGAAGAATGGCTTCTTGTCAGTCTCCACTAACAAAAATAGGCAAAACCAAGTCAGCTACGCCTCAGCATAGTTATGTCCGTCGCAGCCTTCTTGGGTTTCAGGAGGCACAAACAAACGTTATCACAATTATGGTGAAACGCTGAACACCTGCAAATAATTTTCAACGTACTGGTTAATTGAAAAGCTCTGCGGCATACTTCTTGGAACAAGCCAGTTACCTGTTCCCACGCAAAGAGGAGTATATAGAACCATGGTGGATTTCCAGCTGATGAAGTAAAGGATTATTAAAGGAACGGGATGAGCATGGGGATCATCGTTAATTATCTGAAACAGAATCCGCCCTTTTCATCTGCCAAACACATGCCGACTTCTCCTCTCTGGGGATAATAAAAACTAACCAGCGAACTGACAGAGAGCCTGACCCCCCCATCCACATCGACCACACACACAAAAAAAAACCGTACCCTCCAGCTACTAATTATAATGCTAACTTGCAAAATTTCCCTGCATTTTAAAACAATGCAAAAATGGTGGTGGGATGATACTTAGAAGAATGGCTTCTTGTCTGTCTCCACTATCAAAAATAGGCAACACCAAGTCAGCTACTCATCAGCATAGTTATGTCCGTCGCAGCCTTCTTGGGTTTCAGGAGGCACATACAAACGTTATCACAATTATGGTGAAACGCTGAAAACCTGCAAATAATTTTCAACGTACTGGTTAATTGAAAAGCTCTGCGGCATACTTCTTGGGTCAAGCCAGGTACCTGTGCCCACGCATAGAAGAGTATATAGAAACATGGTGGAATCCCAGCTGATGAAGCAAAGGATTCTTAAAGGAATGAGATGACCATGCGGATCCTGTTTAATTCTCTGAAACAGAATCCGCCCTTTTCAAGTGCCAAACACATGCCCACTTCTCCTCTCTGGGGATAATAAAAAGAAACCAGTGAATTGACAGATGGCCTGACCAACCCATCCACACTGACCCCACAAAAAAAAAAAAAAAAGTACCCTCCAGCTACTAATTATAATGCTAGCTTGCAAAATTTCCATGCATTTTTAAACAATGGAAAAATGATGGTGGGATGAAACTTAGAAGAATGGCTTCTTGTCAGTCTCCACTAACAAAAATAGGCCACACGAAGTCAGCTACGCCTCAGGATACTTATGTCCTTGGCAGCCATATTGGGTTTCAGGAGACACATACACACGTTATCACAATTATGGTGAAACGCTGAAAACCTGCAAAGGATTTTCAACATACTGGTTAATTGAAAAGCTCTGAGGCATACTTCTTGGAACAAGCCAGTTTCCTGTGCCCACGCATAGAGAAGTATATAGAACCATGGTGGATTCCCAGCTCATGAAGCAAAGGATTCGTAAAGGAACGGGATTACCATGCGGATCCTGTTTAATTCTCTGAAACAGATCTGCAGTTTTCACGTGCCATACTAATACCCACTTCTCCTCTCTGGGGATAATAAAAACAAACCAGCGAACTGACAGAGGGCCTGACCAACACATCCACACCGACCCCACAGGAAAAAAAAAAAAAAAAAACACCGTAGCCTCCAGCTACTAATTATAATGCTAACTTGCAAAATTTCCCTGCATTTTTAAACAATGGAAAAATGATGGTGAGATGGTACTTAGAAGAATGGATTCTGGTCAGTCTCCACTAACAAAAATAGGCAAAATCAAATCAGCTACGCCTCAGCATCGTTATGTTCGTGGCAGCCATCTTGGGTTTCAGGAGGCACAAACAAACGTTATCACAATTATGGTGAAACACTGAACACCTGCAAATAATTTTCAACGTAGTGGTTAATTGAAAAGCTCTGCGCCATACTTCTTGGAACAAGCCAGTTACCTGTTCCCACGCAAAGAGGAGTATATAGAACCATGGTGGATTTCCACCTGATGAAATAAACGATTATTAAAGGAACGGGATGAGCATGGGGATCATCGTTAATTCTCTGAAACTGAATCCGCCCTTTTAACCTGCCAAACAAATGCCCACTTCTCCTCTCTGGGGATAATAAAAACTAACCAGCGAACTGACAGAGGGCCTGACCCCCCCATCAACATCGACCACACACACAAAAAAACCGTACCCTCCAGCTACTAATTATAATGCTAACTTGCAAAATTTCCCTGCATTTTAAAACAATGCAAAAATGGTGGTGGGATGATACTTAGAAGAATGGCTTCTTGTCTGTCTCCACTAACAAAAATAGGCAACACCAAGTCAGCTACTCCTCAGCATATTTATGTCCGTCGCAGCCTTCTTGAGTTTCAGGAGGCACATACAAACGTTATCAAAATTATGGTGAAACGATGAAAACCTGCAAATAATTTTCAACGTAGTGGTTAATTGAAAAGCTCTGCGGCATACTTCTTGGAACAAGCCAGGTACCTGTGCCCAAGCATAGAGGAGTATATAGAAACATGGTGGAATCCCAGCTGATGAAGCAAAGGATTCTTAAAGGAATGAGATGACCATGCGGATCCTGTTTAATTCTCTGAAACAGAATCCGCACTTTTCACCTGCCAAAAACATGCCCACTTCTCCTCTCTGGGGATAATAAAAAGAAACCAGCGAATTGACAGAGGTCCTGACCTCCCCCATCCACATCGACCACACACAAAAAAAAAAGTACCCTCCAGCTACTAATTATAATGTTAACTTGCAAAATTTCCCTGCATTTTAAAACAATGGAAAAATGGTGGTGGGATGACACTTAGAAGAAAGGCTTCTTGTCTGTCTCCACTAACAAAAATAGGCAACACCAAGTCAGCTACTCCTCAGCATAGTTATGTCCATCGCAGCCTTCTTGGGTTTCAGGAGGCACAAACAAACGTTATCACAATTATGGTGAAGCGCTGAACACCTGCAAATAATTTTCAACGTACTGGTTAATTGAAAAGCTCTGCGGCATACTTCTTGGAACAAGCCACTTACCTGTTCCCACGCAAAGAGGAGTATATAGAACCATGGTGGATTTCCAGCTGATGAAGTAAAGGATTATTAAAGGAACGGAATGACCATGGGGATCATCGTTAATTCTCTGAAACAGAATCCGCCCTTTTCTACTGCCAAACACCTGCCCACTTCTCCTCTCTAGTTATAATATAAACTAAGCAGCGAACTGACAGAGGGCCTGACCCCCCCATCCACATCAACCACACACACAAAAAAAACCGTACCCTCCAGCTACTAATTATAATGCTAACTTGCAAAATTTCCCTGCATTTTAAAACAATGGAAAAATGGTGGTGGGATGATACTTAGAAGAATGGCTTCTTGTCAGTCTCCACTAACAGAAATAGGCAAAACCAAGTCAGCTACGCCTCAGCATAGTTATGTCCGCCGCAGCCTTCTTGGGTTTCAGGAGGCACAAACAAACGTTATCACAATTATGGTGAAACGCTGAACACCTGCAAATAATTTTCAACGTACTGGTTAATTGAAAAGCTCTGCGGCATACTTCTTGGAACAAGCCACTTACCTGTTCCCACGCAAAGAGGAGTTTATAGAACCATGGTGGATTTCCAGCTGATGAAGTAAAGGATTATTAAAGGAACGGAATGACCATGGGGATCATCGTTAATTCTCTGAAACAGAATCCGCCCTTTTCTCCTGCCAAACACATGCCCACTTCTCCTCTCTGGTTATAATAAAAACTAAGCAGCGAACTGACAGAGGGCCTGACCCCCCCATCCACATCGACCACACACAAAAAAAAAACCGTACCCTCCAGCTACTAATTATAATGCTAACTTGCAAAATTTCCCTGCATTTTAAAACAATGGAAAAATGGTGGTTGGATGATACTTAGAAGAATGGCTTCTTGTCAGTCTCCACTAACAAAAATAGGCAACACCAAGTCAGCTACTCCTCAGCATAGTTATGTCCGTCGCAGCCTTCTTGGGTTTCAGGAGGCACAAACAAACGTTGTCACAATTATGGTGAAACGCTGAACACCTGCAAACAATTTTCAACGTAGTGGTTAATTGAAAAGCTCTGCGGCATACTTCTTGGAACAAGCCAGTTACCTGGTCCCACGCAAAGAGGAGTATATAGAACCATGGTGGATTTCCAGCTGATGAAGTTAAGGATTATTAAAGGAACGGGATGACCATGGGGATCATCGTTAATTCTCTGAAACAGAGTCCGCCCTTTTCACCTGCCAAACACATGCCCACTTCTCCTCTCTGGGGATAATAAAAACTAACCAGCGAACTGACAGAGGGCCTGACCCCCCCATCCACATCGACCACACACACACAAAAAAAAAAAACATACCCTCCAGCTACTAATTATAATGCCAATTTGCAAAATTTCCCTGCATTTTTAAACAATGGAGAAATGATGGTGGGATGATACTTAGAAGAATGGCTTCTTGTCAGTCTCCACTGAAAAAAATAGGCAACACCAAGTCAGCTACGCCTCAGCATAGTTATGTCCGTAGGAGCCATATTTGGTTTCAGTAGGCACATACACACGTTATCACAATTATGGTGAAACGCTGAAAACCTGCAAAGGATTTTCAACATACTGGTTAATTGAAAAGCTCTGAGGCATACTTCTTGGAAGAAGCCAGTTTCCTGTGCCCACGCATAGAGAAGTATATAGAACCATGGTGGATTCCCAGCTCATGAAGCAAAGGATTCTTAAAGGAACGGGATTACCATGCGGATCCTGTTTAATTCTCTGAAACAGATCCGCAGTTTTCACCTGCCATGCTAATACCCACTTCTCCTCTCTGGAGATAATAAAAACAAACCAGCGAACTGACAGAGGGCCTGACCAACACATCCACACCGACCCCACAGGAAAAAAAAAAAAAAAAACACCGTAGCCTCCAGCTACTAATTATAATGCTAACTTGCAAAATTTTCCTGCATTTTTAAACAATGGAAAAATGATGGTGAGATGATACTTAGAAGAATGGATTCTTGTCAGTCTCCACTAACAAAAATAGGCAAAACCAAGTCAGCTACGCCTCAGCATAGTTATGTTCCTGGCAGCCATCTTGGGTTTCAGGAGGCACAAACAAACGTTATCACAATTATGGTGAAACCCTGAACACCTGCAAATAATTTTCAACGTAGTGGTTAATTGAAAAGCTCTGCGGCATACCTCTTGGAACAAGCCAGGTACCTGTGCCCACGCATAGAGAAGTATATAGAAACATGGTGGAATCCCAGCTGATGAAGCAAAGGATTCTTAAAGGAATGAGATGACCATGCGGATCCTGTTTAATTCTCTGAAACAGAATCCGCACTTTTCACCTGCCAAACACATGCCCACTTCTCCTCTCCGGGGATAATAAAAACTAACCTGCGAACTGACAGGGGGCCTGACCCTCCCATCCACATCGACCACACACAAAAAAAAACCGTACCCTGCAGCTACTAATTATAATGCTAACTTGCAAAATTTCCCTGCATTTTAAAACAATGCAAAAATGCTGGTGGGATGATACTTAGAAGAATGGCTTCTTGTCTGTCTCCACTAACATAAATAGGCAACACCAAGTCAGCTACTCCTCAGCATAGTTATGTCCGTCGCAGCCTTCTTGGGTTTCAGGAGGCACAAACAAACGTTATCACAATTATGGTGAAACGCTGAACACCTGCAAATAATTTTCAACGTAGTGGTTAATTGAAAAGCTCTGCGGCATACTTCTTGGAACAAGCCACTTACCTGTTCCCACGCAAAGAGGAGTATATAGAACCATGGTGGATTTCCAGCTGATGAAGTAAAGGATTATTAAAGGAACGGGATGACCATGGGGATCATCGTTAATTCTCTGAAACAGAATCCGCCCTTTTCACCTGCCAAACACATGCCCACTTCTCCTCTCTGGGGATAATAAAAACTAACCAGCGAACTGACAGAGGGCCTGACCCCCCCCATCCACATCGCCCACACACACAACAAAAACCGTACCCTCCAGCTACTAATTATAATGCTAAGTTCCAAAATTTCCCTTCATTTTTAACCAACGGAAAAATGATGGCGACATGATACTTAGAAGAATGGCTTCTTGTCAGTCTCCGCTAACAAAAATCGGCAAAACCAAGTCAGCTACCACTCGGCATAGTTATGTCTGTGGCAGCCATCTTGGGTTTCAAGGCACATACAAACGTTGTCGCAATTATGATGAAACGCTGAACACCTGCGAATAATTTTCAATGTACTTTTTATTTGAAAACCTCTGTGGCATACTTCTTGGAACAAGCCAGTCACCTGTGCCCACCCATACGGGAGTATATAGAACCATGGTGGTTTCCCAGCTGATGAAGCAAAGGATTCTTTTTTTTTTTTTTTTTTTTTTTTGTTGAGACAGAGTCTCAATTTGTTGCCCAGGCTAGAGTGAGTACCGTGGCGTCAGCTTAGTTCACAGCAACCTCAGACTCCTCGGCTTAAACGATCCTACTGCCTCAGCCTCCCGAGTAGCTGGGACTACAGGCATGCGCCACTATGCCCGGCTAATTTTTTCTATATAGATTTTTAGTTGTCCATATAATGTCTTTCTATTTTTAGTAGAGACGGGGTCTCGCTCTTGCTCAGGCTGGTCTCGAACTCCTGACCTCGAGCGATCCACCTGCCTCGGCCTCCCAGAGTGCTAGGATTACAGGCGTGAGCCACCGCGCCCTTCCAGGATTCTTAAAGGAACGGGATGACCATGCGAATGCTGTTTAATTCTCTGAAAGGGTATCCGCACTTTTCAGCTGCCATCAAATGCCGACTTCCCCTCTCTGGGGATAATAAAAACAAACCAGCAACTTTATAGAGGGCCTGACCTCCCCATCGACACCGACCCGACAAAAAAAAAAAAAAAAAAAAAAAAAACGTACCCTCCAGCTACTAATTATAAAGCTAACTTGCAAAATTTCCCTGCATTTTAAAACAATGGAAAAATGACGGTGGGCTTATACTTAGAATGGCTTCTTGTTAGTCTCCGCTGACAAAAATAGGCAACACCAAGTCGGCTACACCTCAGCATAGTTATGTCCGTGGCAGCCATCTTGGGTTTCAGGAGGCACATACAAACGTTATTACAATTAGGGTGAAATGCTGAAAACCTGGAAATAATTTTCAACGTACTGGTTAATTGAAAAGCTCTGCGGCATACTTCTTGGAACAAGCCAGTTACCTGTGCCAACGCATAGAGGAGTATATAGAACCATGGTGGATTCCCAGCTGATGAAGCAAAGGATTCTTAAAGGAATGGGATGATCATGTGGATCCTGTTTAATTCTCTGAAATAGAATCCACACTTTTCACCTGCCAAACACATGCCCACTTGTCCTCTCTGGGGATAATAAAAGAAAACCAGCGAACTCACAGAGGGCCTGAAACGCCCATCCACTCCTACCCCACAAAAAAAGAAAAAAAAATACGTACCCTACATCTAATTATAATACTAACTTGCAAAATTTCCCTCCATTTTTACGCAATGGAAAAATGATGGTGGGATGATACTTAGAAGAATGTCTTCTTGTCAGTCTCCACTAACAAAAATAGGCATCAACAAGTCAGCTATGCCTCAGCATATTTATATCCGTGGCAGCCATCTTGGGTTTAAGGAGGCACATTCAAACGTTATCACAATTACGGTTAAACATGCTAAAAACCTGACAATTCTAAAAGTACTGGTTAATTCAAAAGCTCTGTCGCATACTTCTTGGAACAAGCCAGTTACCTGTGCCCATGCAAAGAGAGGTCTAGAGAACCATGGTGGATTCCCAGGTGATGAATCAAAGGATTCTTAAAGGAACAGGCTCAAAAGTGCAGATCCTGTTTCAGTCTAAGTGTGAAACAGGATCCGCACATTTTGCCTGCAACACACATTCGCCCTTCTCATCTCTAGGGATAACAAAAACAGCCCATCGGATTTACAGATGCCCTGCCCCCGGCCCCCACCACCCCACACAAAATAGTCTGCTCCAGCGACTCGTCCTTATGCTATCTGGTGAAAGGTCATAAGCCTTTTAAAAAACTGGAGATAGGATGGTAGAATTATACCTAAAAGACTGGCTTATTGCCAGATATCCATACCAAGTATTGGCAACAGCAAGTGACGTAGGCCTCAGCATAGGTTTGTCCATGGCAGCCATCTTGGGTTTAAGGAGACACAGATGAACCTTATAACAATTATAATAAAAGGTGCTGCGAAAGCTGTTAAATAGTTCTCATGGTAGTAGTTATTTCAAAAGCTCTGTGGCATACTTCTTTGAACTAGCCAGTTAACTGGGCCCACGCATAGTGCGGTATAGAGAACTATGGTGGATTCCCAGCTGATGAAGCAAAGGATTCTTAAAGGAACAGGATGAACATGCGGATCCTGTTTCATACTCTGAAACAGGATCTGCACTTTTCACCTGCCAAACACATGCCCACTTCTCCTCTCTGGGGATAATAAAAAGAAACCACAGAACTGGCGGAGGGCTTGCCGCACCAGCCCCCAGACCCCACATAAAAACTTCCCGTCCAGCGACTCCTTGTTATTCTAACTGCCAAAAGGTGCTCTGACTTTTAAAATAGTGGAGAAGGATGGTGAAATGATACTTAAAAGAATGTATTCTTTCCAGTCTCCAGTACCAAGGATCGGCCACACAAAGTGAGCTCGGCCTCAGCATCGTTTTGTCCATGGCAGCCATCTCGAGACGAACCTTATGACAATTATGATGAAAGGTGCTGCAAAACCTGGCAAATAATTCTCAACGTAGTGGTTTTTTCAAAAGCTCTGTGGAATACTTCTTGGAACCCGGCAGTTTTCTGGGCCCACGCATAGAGGGGTCTAGAGAACCATGATGGATTCCCAGGTGATGAATCAAAGGATTCTTAAAGGAACAGGCTGAAAAGTGCGGATCCTGTTTCAGTCTGAGACTGAAACACTATATGCACTTTTTGCCTGCAACACACATGCCCACTTCTCCTCTCTAGGGATAATAAAAACAATCAATCGGATTGACAGATGTCCTCCCCCGCCCCCCAACACTGTACACAAAAAGGTCCCCTCCAGCGACTCATCCTTATGCTATCTGGCGAAAGGTCCTCTGCGTTTTAAAATAATGAAGATAGGATGGTGGAATTATACTTAAAATACTGGCCTTTTGCCAGACTCCCATACCAATTATTGGCAACAGGAAGTGACCTAGGTGTCAGCATAGGTTTGTCCGTGGCTGCCATCTAGGGTTTTAGGAAGCACAGATGAACCTTATCAAAATTATGGTAAAAGTGCTGGAAAAGCTGGCAAATAATTTCCATAGTAGTGGTTATTTCAAAAGCTCTGAGGAAAACTTCTTGGAACCAGGCAGTTTTCTGTGTGCACTAAAAGAGGAGTCTAGAGAACCATGGTGGATTCCCAGCTGATGAAGCAAAGGATTCTTAATGGAACGGGGTGAAAAGTGCAGATCCTGTGTCTGTCTAAGACTGAAACAGGACGCACACTTTTCACCTGCCACACACATGCCCACTTTTCCTCTCTGGGGATAATAAAAACAAACCAGCGAACTGACAAAGGGCCTTCCCCCCTTCCACCCACGCAGATCCCCCCCAAAAAAATTCCCCTCCAGCTACTAATTATTATGCTAACTTGCAAAATTTCCCTGCATTTTTAAACAATGGAGAAAGGACGGTGGAGTGATACTTAGAAGAATGGCTTCTTGTCAGTCTCCACTAACAAAAATAGGCAACACCAAGTCAGCTACGCCTCAGCATAGTTATGCCCGTGGCAGCCATGTTGGGTTTAAGGAGGCACATACAAACTTTATCATAATTATGGTGAAACGTGGTGAAAACCCGGCAAATAATTCTCAACGTACTGTTTAATTCAAAAGCTCTGTGGCATACTTCTTGGAAGAAGCCAGTTACCTGGGCCCACGCATAGAGGGGTCTAGAGAACCATGGTGGATTCCAAGGTGATGAATCTAAGGATTCTTAAAGGAACAGGCTGAAAAGTGCAGATCCTGACTGAAACAGGATTCTGACTTTTTGCCTGCAACACACATGCCCACTTCTCCTCTCTAGGGATAACAAAAACAACCCATCGGATTGACAGATGGCCTGCCCCTGCCCCCCACCACCCCACACAAAATCGTGCCCTCCAGCGACTGATCCTTATGCTATCTGGCAATACGTCCTCTGCCTTTTAAAATAATGGAGATAGAATGGTGGAATTATACCTAAAAGACTGGCTTATTGCCAGACTCCCATACCAAGTATTCGCAACAGCAAGTCACCTAGGCCTCAGCACACGTTTGTCCCTGGCAGCCATCTTGGGTTTAAGGAGGCACAGATGAACCTTATCACAATTATGGTGAAAGGTGCTGCAAAAGCGGTCAAGTAATTCTCATGGTAGTGGTTACTTGAAAAGCTCTGCGGCATAATTCTTTGAACTAGCCAGTTAACTGGGCCCACGCATAGAGCAGTCTAGAGGCCCATGGTGGATTCCCAGCTGATGAAGCAAGGGATTCTTAATGGAACGGGGTGAAAAGTGCGGTTTCTGTTTCAGTCTAAGACAGAAACGGGATCCGAACTTTTCACCTGCCACACACATGCCCACTTCTCCGGTCTGGGGAAAATAAAAACAATCCAGCGAACTGACAGAGGGCCTGCGCCCCCCACCCACACCGACCCCACAAATAAAAATGTCCCCTCCAGCTACTAATTATTATGCTAACTTGCAAAGGTTTCCGTGCATTTTAAAATAATGGGGAAAGTATGGTGGAATGATACTTAAAAGAATGGCCTCCTTCCAGCCTCCAGTAACAAGTGTTGTGAAATCCAAGTGACCTAGGCCTCAGCATAGTTTTCTCCGTGGCAGCCATCTTGTGTTTAAGGAGGCACAGACGATCCTTATCACAATTATGGTGATATGTGCTGCAGAAACTGGCAAATAATTCTACACGTAGTGTTTATCTCAAAAGCTGTGCAGCATACATCTTGGTACAGGCCAGTTCATGGGCCCATGCATGGAGGGTTCTAAGGAACCATGGTGGATTCCCAGCTGATGAATCAAAGGATTTTTAATGGAACCAGCTGAAAAGTGCGGATACTGTTTCACTCTAACTGAAACAGGATCCGCACATTTCACCTGCCACAAATATATCCACTTCCCTGTCTGGGCATAATAAACACAAACAACCAGACTGACAGAGGAACTGTCCCCCAAACCACCCCGATCCCACCCAAAAACATCCCCTCCGTTGACTCATCCTTATGCTAACTGCCGAAAGTTGCTCACCTTTTAATATAAGGGAGAAAGGATGGTGCAATGATAATTAAAAGACTGGATTCTTGTCAGACTCCCGTACCAAGTATTGGCAACACCAAGCGAGAGAACCCTCAGTATAGGTTTGTCCATGGAAGCCATCTAGGGTTTAAGGAAGCACAAATGAACCTTATCAAAATTATGGTAAAAGTGCTGGAAAAGCTGGCAAATAATTTCCATGGTAGTGGTTATTTCAAATGCTCTGTGGCATACTTCTTTGAACTAGCCTGTTAAGTGGGCCCACACATAGTGGGGTGTAGAGAACTATGGTGGATTCCCAGCTGATGAAGCAAAGGATTCTTAAAGGAACAGGATGAAAAGTGCCGATCCTGTATCAGTCTAAGACTGAAACAGGATCCACACTTTTCACTTGCCACACACATGTCCACTTCTCCTCTCCGGGGATAATAAAAACAAACCACTGGACTGACAGAGGGCCTGGCTCTGCCTCTCCCACCCCACACAAAAACGTTTCCTCCAGCGACTCATCCTTAAGCTAAATGGCAATAGGTGCTCTGCCTTTTAAAATAGTTGTGAAAGGAAGGTGGAATGATACTTAAAGGAATGGCTTCTTGCCACGGACCAGTACCAATTATCGGCAACTCCAAGGGAGATTGGCCTAACCGTAGTTTTTTCTGTGGAAGCCAGCTTGGGTTTCAGGATGCACTGCCTAACCTTTTCACAATCATTGTGAAAGTTGCTGCAAAAACTGGCAAATAATACTCAATGTAGTGGTTATTTCCAAAGCTCTGCGGCATACTTCTTGGAACTAGCCAGTTACCTGGGCCCACGCTCAGGGAGGTCTAGAGAACCATGGTGGATTCCCAACTGATGAATTAAAGGATTCCAAAAGGAACAGGCTCAAAAGCGGAGATACTGTTTCAGACTGAAACAGGATCCAAAGTTTTCACCTGCCACATACATGCCCGCTTCTCCTCTCTGGGAATAATAAAAACAAACCACCGGACTGACAGAGGGCCTGCCCTCCCACACACACCCAACCCCACACAAAAAGCCGCTCCAGTGACTCATCTTTATGCTAACTGGCTAAAGGTGCACTGCCTTTTAAAATAATGGAGAAAAGACGGTGGAATTGTACTTAAAAAAAATGGCTTCTTGCCAGGCTCCAGTAAAATGTATCGGCACACCAAGGGAGCTAGGCCTCAGCATAGTTTTGTCCGTGGCAGCCTGCTTGGGTTTAAGGAGGCACAGATGAACCTTATCACAATTATGGTCAAAGGTGCTGCAAAAACTGGCAAACAATTCTCAACGTAGTGGTTATTTCAAAAGCTCTACGGCATACATCTTGGAATAGCCAGTTACCTGGGCCCACACATAGAGGGGTCTCGACAGCCATGGTGGATTCCCAGCTGATGAATCAAAGGATTCGTAAAGGAACTGGCTGAAAAGTGCGGATCCTGTTTCAGTCTAAGACTGAAACAGGATCCGTACTTTTCACCTGCCACACACATGCCCACCTCTCCTCTTTGGGCATAATAAAGACAAACCACCAGACAGACAGAGAGCCTTCCCCTCAACGCACCACCCGACCCCACTCAAAAACGTCCCCTCCAGCAACTCATTCTTATGATAACTGGAAAAAGGTGTTCTGCCTTTTAAAATGATGGAGAAAGGATGGTGGAATGACTCTTAATAGCATGGCTTCTTGCCAGGCTCCAGTACCAACTATCGGCAACACCAAGTGAACTAGGCCTCAGCATAGTTTTGTCCGCCCCAGCCATCTTGGGTTGAAGGAGGCACGGACAAACCTTATCACAATTATGGTGAAAGGTGGTGCAAAAACTAGCAAATAATTCTCAACGTAGTGGTTATTTCAAAAGCTCTGTGGCATACTTCTTGGAACTAGCCAGTTACCTGGGCCCACGCATAGAGGTCTTTAAAGAACCATGGTGTATTCCCAGCTGATGAATCAAACGATTCTTTTTTGTTTGTTTGTTTGTTTGTTAGCTCATTATGGGGGTACAAAAGATCAGGCTATATACATTCCCCATGCCTCCCCTTTCCCCCGATTCTGAGCTTCAATTTTGTCCATTCCCTAGTCAGTGCACATCACATTCATCATGTAGGTGTGCACCCCTCCTCTCCCCCACCCCATCCCCCCCAGTTAGAACTTGAAGGGTGTCCATTCCCCAGGCAGTGCACATCACATTCATCAAGTAGGTATACACCCATCCCTTCCACCCGGCCCCAACCTCTGTCCGATACCCAATTGGTGTTGTTCCCAAATGTGCACTCAGGGAAACCAATTTGCTGGTGAGTACATGTGGTGCTTATTTTTCCATTCTTGGGATACTTCACTTAATAGAATGGGATCCAGCTCTCTCCAGGAGAACCAAAGAGATGCCATATCGCCATTATTTCTAATAGCTGAGTAATATTCCATGGTATACATATACCACATTTTGCTAATCCATTCATGAATTGATGGGCATTTGGGTTGTTTCCACATCTTTGTGATTGTGAATTGTGCTGCTATAATCATTCAGGTGCAGGTGTCTTTTTTATAGAATGACTTTTGTTCTTCTGGGTAGATGTCCAATAATGGAATTGCTGGATCGAATGGTAGGTCTACTTGAATCTGTTTAAGGTATCTCCACATTGCTTTCCACAGGGGCTGCACTAGTTTACAGTCCCACCAGCAGTGTATGAATGTACCTATCTCCCCACACCCACACCAACATGTATAGTTTTGGGACTTTTTGATAAAGGCCATTCCCACTGGAGTTAAGTGATATCTCATTGTGGTTTTGATTTGCATTTCCCTGATGATTAGAGATGTTGAACACTTTTTCATATGTTTGTTAGCCATTTTTATATCTTCTTTTGAAAAATTTCTATTTATGTCCTTTGCCCACTTTTTGATAGGGTTGTTTGATTTTTTCTTACTGATTTTCCTGAGTTCTAAATAGATTCTTGTTATCAGTCCTTTATCTGATGTGTAGTATGCGAAAATTTTTTCCCATTCTGTAGGTTGTCCATTTACTCTCGTGACTGTTTCTTTGGCTGTGCAGAAGCTTTTTAATTTGATCAGGTCCCATTTATTTATTTTTGTTGTTGCTGTGATTGCTTTAGGGGTCTTCTTCATAAATTCTTTGCCTAGGCCAATGTCTGTAAGAGTCTTTCCTACATTTTCTTCTAGAATTCTAATAGTTTCTGACCTTAGGTTTAAGTCTGTTAACCACTGTGATTTGATTTTTGTGAGGGGTGAGAGTTATGTGTCCTGTTTTAGTCTTCTACATGTGGATATCCAGTTTTCCCAGCACCATTTATTAAATAAGGAATCTTTTCCCCAGAGTATGTTTTTGTCTGCTTTGTCAAAGATTAGATGGCTATATGAGGATGGTTTTATATTGGGATTTTCTGTTCTGTTCCACTGGTCTGTGTCCCTGCACTTGTGCCAGTACCAGGCTGTTTTAAGAACCACAGCCTTGTAGTATAGTTTGAAGTCTGGCAAATTAATACTTCCCATTTTGTTTTTGTTGTTTAAGATTGCTTTTGCTAAACGGGGTCTTCCCTGGTTCCATACAAAGCGTAAAATTATTTTTCCTATGTCTGTGAAAAAAGATGTTGGTAATTTAATAAGGATTGCATTGAATCTGTAGATAACTTTGGGCAGTATAGACATTTTAACAATGTTGATTCTACCGATCCATGAGCATGGTATGGTTTTCCACCTATTTACATGTTCTGCAATTTCCTTCCTCAGTGTTTCATAGTTCTCCCTATAGAGGTCCTTTACCTCCTTAGTTAAATAAATTCCTAGGTATTTTATTTTCTTTGTTGCTATTTTGAAGGGTATTGAGTCCTTAATTTGGTTTTCCATTTGACTGTTATTGGCATATATGAATGCCTCTGATTTGTGTGTATTGATTTTGTATCCTGAGACTTTACTGAATTCATTGATCAATTCCAGGAGTCTCTTGGTTGAAACCTTGGGGTTTTATAGATATAACATCATATCATCAGCAAAGAGTGAGAGTTTGATCTCTTCTGTCCCTATTTCAACTCCCTTGATTCTGCTCTCTTGCCTGATAGCTCTTGCAAGGACTTCCAATACTATGTAGAAAAGTAATGGGGACAGTGGTAAGCCTTGTCTGGTTCCAGTTTGAAGTGGGAATGCTTTCAGTTTTTCCCCATTCAGTATGATGTTGGCTGAGGGTTTGTCGTATATGGCTTGTATCATTTTTATATAGGCCCCATCTATGCCTATTTTGTTAAGTGTTCTTATCATAAAAGGGTGTTGAATTTTGTCAAATGCTTTCTCTGCATCTATTGAGAGGATCATCTGATCTTTATTTTTGCTTCTATTTATGTGATGAATTACATTCCCATATGTCAAACCATCCCTGCATCTCTGGGATGAAGCCCACTTGGTCGTGATGGATTATTTTTTTGATAAGCACTTGGATTCGATTTGTTAGAATTTTATTGAGAATTTTTGCATCTATATTCATAAGAGAAATTGGTCTATAGTTCTCTGTTTTAGTTGCATCCTTTCCTGGATTTGGTATCAGGATTATGTTGGCTTGGTAAAAAGTGTTGGGGAGAATCCCATCCTTCTCTATATTGGAGAATAGTTTATGTACGATGGGCACCAGTTCTTCTTTGTAGGTATGGTAGAATTCAGGTGTGAACCCATCTGGTCCAGGGCTTTTCTTTTTGGGAAGGTTTTTTATTGCTGTTTCAATTTCAGATCTAGATATCGGTCTATTCAGGAATTCTATTTCTTCCTGGTTGAGCCTGGGAAGGCTGTGTGTTTATAAGAATTTGTCCATTTCCTCCAGGTTTTCTAATTTGTGTGCATAAAGATTTTTGTAGAATTCATAGATGATATCATGTATCTCTGTGGCATCAGTCGTGATTACTCCTTTCGTGTTCCTGATCGAGGTTATAAGAGATTTTTCTTTTCTGCTCTTGGTTAGTTTAGCCAGAAGTGTGTCAATTTTGTTTATTTTTTCAAAGAACCAACTTTTGGTTTTATTAATCTCCGTTATGGTTTGGTTTAATCTCCCTTATGCTCCCTTATGGTCCTTTTCATTTAGTTCTGATTTAATCTTAATAATTTCCTTCTGCTGGGTTTGGGTTTGGTCTCTTCTTTCTTCTCCAGCTCTTTGAGTCTATTCATTAGATTGTCTATTTGTAAGTTTTCTGTCTTTTTGGTATAGGCATTTATGGAAATAAATTTTCCTCTCAGGACTGCTTTAGCTGTGTCCCACAGATTTTGATAAGTTGTATCTCCTTTGTCGTTTAATTCAAAGAATCTTTTGATTTCTGACTTGATTTCTTCATTTATAAAACGATTGTTCAGGAGAAGGTTATTTAGCTTCCATGACTTTGAGTAGAAATGAGGATTTCTGTTAGGGTTCATTGTTACTTTTATTCCACTGTGATCCGAGAAGCTGCATGGTATTATTTCTATATTTTTAAATTTTTTAAGACATTCTTTATGTCCTAAGATATGGTCAATCTTGGAGAATGTCCCATGAGCTGATGAGAAGAACTTATATTCAGTGGTATTTGGGTAGAATGTCCTGTAGATGTCAGTCAGGCCCATTTGTTCTAGCATTCTATTTACGTCCAATATTTCTTTGTTTATTTTTTGTTTGGAGGATCTGTCTTGAACTGTCAGTGGCGTGTTAAAATCTCTGGCTACTAAAGTGTTGTTATCTATCATTTGGTTCAGATCAAGTAGGGTTTGCTTTATGAATCTGGGTGCACCTAGATCGGGTGCATATATGTTAAGTATAGTTATGTCTTCTTGTTGAATTGTACCCTTCACCAGTATATAGTAACCATCTTTGTCTTTCTTTACTTTTGTTGATTTAAAAACTACGTTATCGGAGATTAGAACTGCCACGCCAGCTTTCTTTTGGGTTCCATTTGCTTGGAATATTGATTTCCACCCTTTTATTTTCAGTCTAAATGCATCCTTGCAGGTTAGATGAGTTTCCTGAAGACAGCAGATACTTGGCTTATATCTTTTTTATCCATTGGGCCAGTCCATGTCTCTTGAGTGGGGAATTCAATCCATTCACATTTAATGAGAGAACTGATAAGCGAGACAGATTGCTGTTCCTCATGTTGGGTTGAATTTCATTGATCTGTTTTCTCTCTTGAGCCATTATGATAACTGTGTTTTCATATTTATCTCTTGATTAGTGTTACATTCGAGGGTCCTTCTTGTGCTGGACCACGTGTAACTCTGTTTTGAATACTTCTTGGAAAGCTGCTCTTGTCTTGGTGAATTCTCTGAGTTTTTGTTTATCTGAGAATGTCTTAATTTCACCTTCATATATAAAACTGAGCTTATCTGGGTACAGGATTCTAGGCTGGGCATTATTCTGTTTCAGAAGAGTGAGAATGGGGCTCCAATCTCTTCTTGCTTGTAAGGTTTCAGTTGAGAAATCTGGCGTGATTCGGATGGGCTTTCCTTTGTATGTTACTTGTTTCTTTCTCCTTACAGATTGAAGAAGGGCCTCGTTAGTGGATATTTTGGTCAGTCTGATAACTACATGACGTGGTGTCTTCCTATTTGGTATGAATCTCTCAGAGGTTCTTTGAGCTTCTTGAACCTGTGTATCTAGAGATTTGGCAAGGCCTGGGAAATTTTCCTCAATTATATCTTCAGATACTTTATTCAACCCTTGCTTATTGTCTTCTTCACCCTCAGGAATGCCGATAACTCTCACGTTAGGCTTCTTCACATAATCCCACATTTCTTGTAGACTATGATTATTTCTCATGTTTCTTTGTTTTAACTCTGTGACTGCCTTATTTAATTGGAAAGTGTTATCTTCGATCTCTGAGATTCTTTCTTCTGTTTGATCTACCCTGCTCTTGAGACTTTCCACTGTGTTTTGTAGCTCCTTGAATAAATTTTTCATTTCCAGGAGTTCAGTTTGATTTTTCTTCAGTATTTCAATTTCTTTGGTGAATTTTTCTTCCAAGTCCTGGATCTTTTTTGTGGTTTCTTTGTGTTGATTATCCATTTTTTCTTGCATAATGTTCAGCGTATTTATGATCCATGTTTGAAATTCTTCCTGTGACATGTTGCTATTTGGAATCTGCTTTGTGTTAATTGGTGGAGAACTAGTAATCCTCTTTGAGGGCATGGTTTCAGCTTGATTCTTTATACTCCTAGAGTTCCTTCGCTGAGCCCTTCCCATCTGAATGAATCCTTAAGATCCCTTCTTTCAGCTTTAGTCTGGATAGGGGCACACTGTGAGTGCCAGGTAAGCTGCCTCCTCTGTCACTAGGGGGAGCCCTTCACGTATTGTTCAGGATTTTGCTAGCTCCGCTGGGGGGGCTGCCCCTCTTCCTCTCCCGAGGTGGCTTCTGTCTCTCTCTGTGAGAAAGACAGTGGATAGGGAGAGTGGAGCGGTGCCCTCATTCGCCCAACGCCCCAGCCACTGCAGTTCCCGCGGGCGATGGTCTGCCCCACCCCAATGTCTGCAAGGTCCACGCTCTACTCTCTCGTGACTGGGGAACCACTCAGTGTTCACACAAAGGTGGAGCTCCTAGTCAGGGTCCGTGGACTAGGGAAGGGAGCCGCCCAGGGAGCCGCCCGGTACCCAATCGCTCCTCAGCGTTTAGGCTGTGGACCCCGACAATGGCGGCCGCCCGTCTGCAGATCACTGTCACTGGGGTTGAATGCTCAGGGACCGGCAGAGGCCAGAGGAGCCGGGGACCGGGAGAATCCAGCCGCCCACCTATACGAGGCAGTTTGGCATCTGCTAGAGCCGGGACCAAAGCAGCCCCACCGCCCGCGTATAGGAGACAGTTGCTAGGTGCGTCAGCTGCGCACAGCACTCCAGGGTCCAAAATGCCTCCTGCCAATGTCTCCTCTCTGCAGAGCCCCACATCTCCCGTGGCGATTCTGCACCGACTTCAGGCAGATCCTCAATTGAGTGGGTGTGGAGGTCAGAGGGGGAACAAGATGCTTTCCTGTGGGGCTGAACCCACCCCACTCTCTGGTGAGGTGGGTACAGCTGTCCCGTGCTCCCTTCTCTATTGGCCATCCCACACTCTCCAGATTTTGGTGATTTATTTCCCTAATCACCTCAGTCTTTTCTTGCTCTCTCTCTCTGTCCCACGCTGATTCTCCATGGATTCACATCACCGTTCTTGTGGGGAAGTGAACCTCTAGGGTTGTGGGCAGTGGGAGACCCATGCCTTCCACTCCAGGAGCACGAATCCAGGAGGTCACCACCATTCCACCATCATTGAGAATGAATCAAAGGAGTCTTAAAGGAACGGGCTGAAAAGTGCGGATCCTGTTTCAGTCTAAGTCTGAAACAGGATCCGCACTTTTCACCTGCCACACACATGCCCACTTCTCCTCTCTGGGCATAATAAAAACAAACCACTGGACTGACAGAGGGCTTGCCCCCCCACACACACCACACGACCCCACACAAAAACGTCCCCTCCAGGGACTCATTCTTATGCTAACTGGCAAACGGTGCTATGCCTTTTAAAATAATGGAAAAAGGATGGTGGAATGATACTTGAAAGACTGGTTTTATTCCACGCTCCCGTACCAAGTATCGGCAACACCAAGTGAGCTAGGCCTCAGCATAGTTTTTTCCCTGGCAGCCATCTTGGGATTAAGGAGGCAGAGAAGTACCTTGTCACAATTATGGTGAAAGGTGCTGCAAAAACTGGCAAATAATTCTCCACGTAGTGGTTATTTCAAAAGCTCTATGGCATACTTCTTGGAACCAGCTAGTTACCTGGGGCCACGCATAGAGGGTTATAGAGAACCATGGTGGATTCACGGAAGAAGAGTCAAATGATTCTTAAAGGAACGGGCAGAAAATGTGGATCCTGTTTCAGTCTAAGACTAAAACAGGATCCGCACTTTTCACCTGCTGCACACATGCCAACTTCTCCTCTCTGAGGATTAAAAAAAAAAACACTGGACTGGCAGAGCGCCTGCCCCCTCACACACCACCTGACCCCACACAACAACGTGCCCTCCAGCAACTCATTTGCTAACTGGCAAAAGGTGCTCTGCCTTTTAAAACAATGGAAAAAGGTTGGTGGAATGATACTTAAAAGACTGGCTTCTTGCCAGGCTCCAGTACCAAGTATAGGCAATACCAAGTGAGGTAGGCCTCAGCATGGTTTTGTCCATGGCAGCCAGCTTGGTTTAAGGAGGCAGAGACGAACCTTGTCACAATTATGGTGAAAGGTGCTGCAAAAACTGGCAAATAATTCTCCACGTAGTGGTTATTTCAAAAGCTCTGCAGCATAATTCTTGGAAGTATCCAGTTAAAGGGTCCCACGCATTGAGGGGTCCAGAGAACCATGGTAGATTGCCAGGTGATGAATCAAAGGATTCTTAAAGAAACGGGCTGAAAACTGCTGATCCTCTTTCACCCTAAGACTGAAAGAGGATCAGCACTTTTCACCTGCCACACACATGCCCACTTCTCCTCTCTGGGCCTAATAAAAACAAACCGCCAGACTGAAAGATGCCCTGACCCCCAAACACCACCCGACCCCACAAAAAAAGTCCCTTCCAGCGACTCATTCTTATGCTAACTGCCAAAAGGTGCTCTGCCATTTAAAATAGTGGAGAAAGGATCATGGAATGATACTTAAAAAACTGGCTTCTTGCCAGGGTCTAGTACCAAGTATTGGCAACACCAAGTGAGCTATGCCTC